>NW_026725080.1:0-16283 GCF_029784015.1 Lycium ferocissimum
TAAAATATCAACAACAACCAATCTAACAACATCAATTATCGGCTAGAATCGCCTACTAACATAAATAGTCTTCTTTCCACATAAAGCGACAACTTCCAAACTAACTTCATATTTCCAAACCAATATCAATATTTTCATACTCATTACTCACCAAGATTATTCCAACATCATTTGGAGGCATTACATATGATTTTTCACATTATTCGCAAAATACACGAACTTTCCACCGAAATCATAACTCATCCGAAACTTCCATTTTTCGACAAACATATTCATAACACATTATCATTTCTCAAATTCATTAACAACAACCACAATCTACACTTAAACCACTTCATTATCTTAATACCATAAAATCACATTAATATGACATAATCCTCTACATTCCATTTTCATGCAAACTTAACCCATACATCCTTCATTTACATTGTAAGGATCATAACAACACAATTAGCATATTAAACAAAATAAATCCATCATTAAGTCAACATTACATATCCCACGGCCAACATGAAAAATTCCCACTTCATCCAATTTTTATTCAACTTTCATTTCCAATACAAACTCCACAATAACCACAACTAAAATACAACATAGAATTCAACATCACTTCTACACCCACCATAGCAACCACACGGCCACATGCACACATGCACTTCCACCATGCAAACTTCCATATTTCTATATGTTCTACTCATTTACATATACTACAACACAAACAAACCTTCATAAAATAATTAGAAGGGATGAATTCTTACCTTTTCCTTCCAACTTCTTCAATTCACTCAAGTGTTGAATTGATGAAACCAATGCTCAATCTTCCGAAATAACTACGCCAAGTTGTAGAGGGACCTTGAATTAGTAGGAATATAGCAAGAAAATAATTTTTGAAGCAAAGCTTTGAGGGGCAAAATTTTTAAGACTTGGCCGAATGGCCTAGTCTTCTCTCTTCTTGTTTCTTTTGTTTTCTCTTGTTCAAATGTTTCTTGAATTTTCTTGAAACTTTGGCTCCTCTTATAATTTAGTTGATCACATGCATAACACATGACCACTACATGGGTTTGGGCCATGGCAAGGCCATGGCCGGCCACCTTGGCCTTGGGCCAACTTGTTCCCTTTTTTTTTTTTCAAATTTTCCAAGCCCAATTTCTTGGTCCATATTTTGGGTAATTCATGAAACCCATTTCCAAAATTCCAATTTTACCCTTAGTCTTTTCCGATATTTCCACATCTAAATTTTTCATAACCAACTTATGAACCAAACAAGATCAATTCATTACATTGTCCTTAACTTGTCTCAAAAATCCCAAGGTGTCCAAAGATGCAAGATACGGGTTATAACACAATACATACGGCCACAACATCAACTCCACACTTTCATGAATTTCATTCATTTCCACACTTCACAACATACACAAACCATGCATAACATATAAAAATGAAGATTAAACCTTACCTTCTTCACTTGGTTCTTCAACTTAGCTAGAGTTTGTTCTTGAGCTAATTATTGTTCTTGCTACTCCAACAACCCCTCCATGTTGTTATTCACCTTCTAAGGAGTTGAATTGCTTGAGGAATATATTTTTTTGATCAAGTTTTCCAAGGTTCTTGCTTGGTGAGCTATGGCCGAATGGCCCTATATTTTTTTCTCCAAGTTTCTTGAAATTTCTAAGGGATGAAGATGTTGAATATGATGACTTAGTCATCTTTTATTTACATATATTAGCCCTCCATGTGGCCCTTGGCCCACTCCATAGTGGCCGGCCAACTTGCCTTTTTTCTCTTTTTTTTTTTTTTTAATACCAACTTTCTAAAATTCACTTTTAACCCCAAGTTTTTCCTAATATTCCATGCCAACAAATTCACAAGCAACTTATGCCTCAAAACAAAATCGTAGTTAAAGTCTCGACTTCGTATCCCGGAATAGTTTTGTTCCTAACTTTTCACGGTTAACCCAGATTGTCCCAATGTACAAAATACCGGATATAACACATCCGCTACAAACCTCAGATCGATAACACTAATGATGTTACCTTCCTCCTTCACATTCTTTCCATTTCTAACCATTTCCAAAACTCTTTCATCATGTATGAATGCAAGTAATGAGGAATCACATGTAATCAATGCCTATTAATATGATAGGGAAATCACAAGCATCATAATGATACTTCAATCCTTGCTCAGATTATCAAGACTATCATGGAAACATATCAAGTACTCAGTTCCAATCTCAACAAGTATGACTAGCCTAGTCCATATAATCACAACAATGTTGTCAAGTACTACACATGTCAATAATTGCATAAAGTACATCGGCAAGCCTAAAAAATCAAAAATCATACCAAACAAGTGGATTTAACACCATAACTGTCACGGCAAGATAAGGGGGCCATGATGGTTACCCGGAGCTGACTACCGAGCACCACTTATCATGCTAGATATCACGCCCATCCTGAACATACATCATCCTCAACACAAGACTTAACATGAAAAAATCCCCAAATATCTCCCAAAATATGCTTATATACATAGGCCTATAAGGCCACAAAATGATATACATGATATACACCAAGAAGAGCATGAGATATCTACTACCCACACATATGTGTCACACCCTTAATTCGATAGGGTGTGATAGGCACTCGACCCTTACCTAGGGCCGAGCGAACCCGCTGACTCCTGTGACATTCATAATCATACTGGGCCTTTAGTCATAACATAATTATAAGACGAAAATTTTTCAGAAGGTCAAACATACTCTTCATCTTTTTCAAATCAAATAAAATTTGTAGCATATGAACTTATAACACAATACATAATAATACGTCGGCTTATATAGCCGCTTACATAACCGACATCTTATACCCACGACACTGTCTACAAAGTATCTAACACGAAACCTGAAACCATAACATAACAACCGACTCCTACAAAGACTCGGAGAAAATGGAGCTCGCCAACCCCGCCGGAACATCTTCTCGCTAATATCTTTAGCTCACTGTGTGGCCTCGCGCGGCATGAAACGCAATTTCGAAGAAAGGGGGTCAGTACGGAATATGTACTGAGTATGTAAAACATGGGATATAGAAAACGAGATCATAACCGAAATAAGGAGTAGAGACAGTGGATATAATAACCCGAATGTCAAGATGCTTATATCTGAAAAACAAATCATACATACGAGGTGCAGAAGACCAGTATAATGGTCGGAATGCCGAAACGCTTAGCTTCCTTTTAAAAATATTTTTGTCTCGTATATATAGAAAATAGATCATATCATAATAGCTGACATTATCCGATGTGGGATTCGCCTAAACTAATGTGGGATTCGCCTAAACCAGTGCAGAATTTTGCCTCGCCACTGGGTTTGCCCCACCATTGGGTTTGCCCCACCACCGGCTCCGAAATAAACAGATCATATTTCTCGAATATATGTATATATAACACATAACGTGTCCCGCCCTCCGAAAGGAGGGACTTGTAAATCGTAATCATCGACTATCATATCATCACATCGTATTTAAATCATATTATCACATCATCCGATTAAACAGAATCGTCATGTTATCATATCACCAGATTGTCACATTATCAGATTATCGTATCATCAGAACAGATTCATTATATTATCAGATCATCACATTATCAAATCATTATGTCATCGGATCAATCGCATTATCATATCATATACCTATGCGGTCCATAATGGACCGGCGTATGCGGAACGTGGTCGCCCCTCCTGCCTTGGGCGCCACAACTCATCATACTTCGAAAGTTTCATATCTCCTGCATCTCCGTCACACATCACCACATCATATCATATAACCACGGTACCCGCCAAGGGGCTCGGCGCATCGGACACATCATAACACCATAATATCAGAAACTCATCATACTTCGATAACATATCATATCATATTAGGCGCTCATCATACTTCGAATTGTGCGCACGATAGTAACCGGCCCGGGACTCGGCGAAGGAAGTAACAAAAGTGTGCACGAGCAGAATCGTGGGATCTATATGCCATTCACAACATTTATACAGACTTAACAGAATAATCAAACAAATTATCATTTACAAGCCAATGGCATTAGTCAATCCAAATCTCTCCCGGATATTATTCGGAACATATCAAATGAACTTTATCAATCATAGCTACGTAACAAAATCATATACATACGGATTCTCATTTCATACATATATACAGATTCCATAGAACAAGCAAACCGGACTATCATTTAAAAGTCAAGCCAATAGTCATAGTTAAATCCAATTTCTTTCGAGGTCACTCGGGACTTGTCAAATAAAACTTTGGTCATCATAGTTACGTATCGGAATCATATGTATAAGAATCCTCATACAGACTTAATGGATAACTAAGTAAGCATACTCGAGTGTCGGAATAACAGTCATATTAAGTTCTTTTTAACAAGTTGTTAGAACTATACAAAAGAATATCTTGCGGGCCCACGGAAAATCATCAAACCGATCCGAGCCCGCCTATGGAGGTTTAGGGTCATTACACACTACAAAACTTCCTACGAAGGTTTCAAGGCCATCCGGTTCCATTTACGAAAGTTACGGACATTCGTAGTTACAGACTCTTTTACAAACAAAGTCTTTCGATACACATTCATATTTAGTCATACAAAGGCGTAAGGACCATACTTTAACTACATTACGAATACGGATATCAGGAAGCACATAAGGATCATGAACATGCTCGGATCGGAGGAGTAGAATTACCTCGGGGATCATATCATAGCCTAGTTACACTAAGACATGCCAAAGGAAGAAAGGTGAGCTTTACATACCTTGGCCGCCCTCTAAACTAATCCAAGCTTACGTCCCGACTTCTCCACGATCTACAATAATGTCATTGGACACCCAACATTAGTCATAAGCATTGAAGAACCCAATTCCAAGCCATCACTTTATCTACAAAAATTCCGGCAGCATTTCCCCTATAAATCCATCAACCCCGAGAATTCAACTCGGCCAAATCACAACAACCAAACCAACAATCATAATAACAATATCGATAGGTAATTCAAGATGTCCAAACCAACATCCAATCTTACCCGAAACCTTCCAACTCAACGAGAACAATAACAACACACTTCTCTCTTTCAAATTCATAAACTATATCAACAATTCCATATATTAGCAACATCATTTCCATCAATACAAGAAGCTATATTGAAATCATATAAATTTTCCAAAACAGCCCGCAACACTACAACTTCAACATGAGTCATCAAATCTTCATTTTACATCATGGAATTCACAACGACAACAAGCATGCTATTAAATAAAATTTGTTCACCTCTTCCACACCAATCAACCACCATTCGGCCACCACACCAATCACACACAACTTCATGAATTTTATCTATTTCAACACATTACAACACACTCCAACGTCCATAATACATGCAAGAAAGGATAGAACCTTACCTCTTCCACTTGCTTCCAACTCACTGCTAGGATTCCAAATTGTAACAACGAATGACTTTCTCCCTCCAACAACCACTCCATGTTAACGAGGGTCTTTCAATTAGTAGGAAAGCTAGGAGAACATAAATTTTCTAGCTCAAACTTTTAGGGACCAAATTCGGCCATGGTGTGGCCGAATGGACTCTCTCTCTCTTTCTCCATGGTTCTTGAAATTTCGAAGGTTGAAAAATGAATGCTTGCCTTATGTTTTCATCACACACACATAGATATATAATAATGGGGCACATGGCCGGTCATGTGCCCCTATTTTTCCTCCAATTTTTTTTCTTCAATTTTCTCAAATTCTCTAGAAATTTCTTAAGTCACAAAGATGAATAAGTCTTGCATGGTCCTCTAATATCCACATATATATACATAAGTCCCTTACCAATACATGGTGTACACATGCACCACTTCATGGCATGAAACAATTGGCCCACCATGGGTGGGACCTACTCCAACATGTCATGAACTAAAATTTTCAAATTCCAAGTTTACCCTTAGTGCTCCATTCCAATAAAAGATGAATATGCGACTCATGCATTTTTTTAACAAAGCCGGAAAAATATAACCTCGCCCTTAACTTTCCGCCACTAACTCGGAATATCCAAATGTGCAAAATGGGAGGTATAACATCCTTCCCCCCTTTGGAACATTCGTCCTCGAATGTTCAACTAGTCCTGCGGGGTCGCATAAGCACCTCGGGGGAGCTCCCTTTTCATAGCTATTGCCCTCCTTCATACTATCTCTTAAGCTATCCAATACCATTCTCTTGTCCTACTCTTTTTCTTCATACACGTCCACTTTCCGGCGTCGTGTCATTCAAAGTCTGTGCAAAACTACCTTAAACATTATCCTGACTTTTATCCACTTATTGCGGTTTCCCGACCTTACTAACTTGTTTCCATAAAGGGGGGGGGGTCTCATTTGTAGCCTAAGCATTCATATTAAACACGCTACCGTATCAACTGTTTCTATCTCATCCTTACATTTCTCTCACCTGCTTCCCCCCTTTAGGGGTGTGCTTATATCCTTATCCGTTTATACTTCGCCTCATGTCCTTATTTCCAATCTTAATTAGACTGCACTTTTATTCCGACGTAAGCGTCCAAAGTCCTCTTGAAATGTTATCTTTGTCTCAACTTACCTCGGGTATTTCCTTTGGTATCCCCTTATCATTTCTTCCACTTAGGCCTATCCCTTATTCTGTACGCGAGGGATCTTGTGTTACCTTTGTGTGACTCAAAACACACTTCTTCTACATAGTCCTTCTCTCATTTTCAAAACGTACTCTATTCACTCACATTCATCCGTATCATCCCAGTCATTTTCTAACATTCGTTCTACTTCGTTTCCCATCCTTCTATAACCTGAGCTCTCACAGTCCCGTCATTTATGGTACTCGTGTCCTTAGTTGCACACGTCATATCCTATTACTACACTGTTGTCCCACTTCTTCTTATTCCTTTCTTCCATTAACTTCTTCTTTTTACCGTCCCTATTCGCCCCGTCCTACGCGACCTTTATGGTTTCGCCACTCATGCATTCTAATTTTCCTTAGATCAACTTAACTTCTCATTTGCCTCTTCCGTCCGAATTTGTAAGATTTTCGAAGACTTCCCGCGGGTCACCCATCCCCGGAATTGCTCTCACGCTCAAAGACGCTTAACTTTGGAACTTTGATGGAATACGACGCTTTAACGCTTTCCTGACTGCGTCTACCTCACTGCACGACCTTCTACACATAATATTGAGTAAGTCGGAATCTTAACATATTCCCAAAACGCCCTCACGATACATCTCATCGGCTGTCTTATCGGTACGTTCCTATTCGTCACAATTCTTTTTCCTCCGTACCCTTGTCTTAATCATATCACTTTATCCAAACCTACCAGTCCTTTCAAAGTCGTCTCTTAATGTCACAAGTCATCTCTTAATATCACCAATCCGTTCCAAATTTTTATTACCATAACCTCTGACCCCTCTATTTACTATTATCACCAACTCCTTGGTTAACTTATTCCTAGAGGGCAGCCACACTCGTAGCTCAGTCGACTCCCATCGTTACTATTAACACGACTCTCTCAAAACATATTCCAGACTTACATCTTACTCCCGTATTATTTCCAGAAAAATTTCGGCAGAGTTTCCTCTATATTCCTTACTATCCAAAACCTGCACGCAGGAAGTACCAACAGTGCCTCACAGGGCTGTCATCATATATACATATCATATCGTATTGTATCGTATCATAGCCACACAGGGCTCTCAATATTCATAAAAGTCCGAAAATGAGGGACTTACCGCATATGCTCGGCACTACTGCAAGTGTTGCCCCTTTTTGTTTACTTTCCTTTTTGATCTACAACTTTACGTTTCAATCGTATGTCTATACCTTACTCGACATACATCTTTCATACCTTTGCTTACCTGCGTGCTTTGTAGCTTCCAATATCGCTAATTACTTTCTTCTGTCGTTGCCCTTCTCCTGAAATCAAAAGTTAGTACCGGAAATCTCATTTCCTATAACTTGGCTCTATGGCACGATCTATGAGGTGAAAGAAGAGCAACCACCCTAGATGCCCCGTAGCCTCCTGTTTATTAATGTGGCGCGCTTCACACCATAAACAGGACTCTACCGGACACGACTTTGCAGACAACCCCTAGGACGAACCGCTTTGATACCAATTTTTCACACCCTTAATTCGATAGGGTGTGATGGGCACTCGACCCTTACCTAGGGCCGAGCGAACCCGCTGACTTCTGTCACATTCATAATCATACTGGGCCTTTAGTCATAACATAATTATAAAACGAAAATTTTTCAGAAGGTCAAACATACTCTTCATCTTTTTCAAATTAAAATAAAATTTGTAGCATATGAACTTATAACACAATACATAATAATACGTCGGCTTATATAGCCGCTTACATAACCGACATCTTATACCCACGACAACGTCGCAAAGTCTCTAACACGAAACCCGAAACCATAATATATATATCGACTCGGCAAACACTCCGGAGAAAATGAGCTCGCCAATCCCGCTGGAACATCTTCGCTAATATCTTTAGCTCACACGGGGGTGTACACTGCGTGGCATGAAACGACCCCGAAGAAAGGGGGTCGATGAATATGTCTTGAGTATGTAAAACATGGGATATAGAAAACGAGATCATAACCGAAATAAGGAGTAGAGACAGTGGATATAATAACCCGAATGTCAAGATGCTTATATCTGAAAAACAAATCATACATACGAGGTGCAGAAGACCAATATAATGATCGGAATGCAGAAACGCTTAGCTTCCTTTTAAAAATATTTCTGTCTCGTATATATAGAAAATAGATCATATCATAATAGCTGACATTATTCGATGTGGGATTCGCCTAAACCAATGTGGGATTCGCCTAAACCAATGTGGGATTCGCCTAAACCAGTGCGGAATTTTGCCTCGCCACCGGGTTTGCCCCACCCGTGGGTTTGCCCCACCACTCGCTCCGAAACAAACGGATCATATTTCCGAATATATGTATATATAACACATAACGTGTCCCGCCCTCCGGGAGGGACTCGGTAAAAGAATCATCGACTATCATATCATCACACGTACGTAATCATCATATTATCATATCATCCGATTAAACAGAATCGTCATATTATCATATCACCAGATTGTCACATTATCAGATTATCGTATCATCAGAACAGATTCATTATATTATCAGATCATCACATTATCAAATCATTATGTCATCAGATCAATCAGATTATCATATCATATACCCTATGCGGTCCATAATGGACCCGGCGGGCGGAACGTGGTCGCCCCTCCTGCCTTGGGCGCCACAACTCATCATACTTCGGAAGTTTCATATCTCCTGCATCTCCGTCACACATCACCACATCATATCATATAACCAAGGTACCCGGCCAAGAGGGGCTCGACGTCGGACACATCATAACACCATAATATCAGAAACTCATCCATAACATATCATATCATATTAGGCGCTCATCATACTTCGGAAGCTCATCATACTTCGAATTGTGCGCACGATAATAACCGGCCCGGACTCGGCGAAGGAAGTAACAAAAGTGTGCACGAGCAGAATCGTGGGATATATGCCATTCACAACATTTATACGGACTTAACGAGAATAATCAAACAAATTATCATTTACAAGCCAATGGCATTAGTCAATCCAAATCTCTCTCGGATATTATTCGGAACATATCAAATGTACTTTATCAATCATAGCTACGTATCAAAATCATACACATACGGATTCTCATTTCATACATATATAC
Organism: Lycium ferocissimum; assembly: GCF_029784015.1. Lineage (NCBI taxonomy): Eukaryota > Viridiplantae > Streptophyta > Magnoliopsida > Solanales > Solanaceae > Lycium > Lycium ferocissimum. The sequence continues at coordinate 9,811 of NW_026725080.1, forward strand.
AGATTCCATAGAACAAGCAAACCGGACTATCATTTAAAAGTCAAGCCAATAGTCATAGTTAAATCCAATTTCTTTCGGAGGTCACTCGGGACTTGTCAAATAAAACTTTGGTCATCATAGTTACGTATCGGAATCATATGTATAAGAATCCTCATATAGACTTAATGGATAACTAAGTAAGCATACTCGAGTGTCAGAATAACAGTCATATTAAGTTCTTTTTAACAAGTTGTCAGAACTATACAAAAGAATATCTTGCGGGCCCACGAAATATCATCAAACCGATCCGAGCCCGCCTATGGAGGTTTACGGTCATTACACACTACAAAACTTCCTACGAAGGTTTCAAGGCCATCCGGTTCCATTTACGAAAGTTACGGACATTCGTAGTTACAGACTCTTTTACAAACAAAGTCTTTTCGATACACATTCATATTTAGTCATACAAAGGCGTAAGGACCATACTTTAACTACATTACGAATACGGATATCGGGAAGCACATAAGGATCATGAACATGCTCGGATCGGAGGAGTAGAATTACCTCGGGATCATATCATAGCCTAGTTACACTAAGACATGCCAAAGGAAGAAAGGTGAGCTTTACATACCAAGGTCGCCCTCTAAACTAATCCAAGCTTACGTCCCGGCTTCTCACGATCTACAATAATGTCATTGGACACCCAACATTAGTCATAAGCATTGAAGAACCCAATTCCAAGCCATCACTTTATCTACAAAAATTCCGGCAGCATTTCCCCTATAAATCCATCAACCCCGAGAATTCAACTAGGCCAAATCACAACAACCAAACCAATAATCATAATAACAATATCGATAGATAATTCAAGATGTCCAAACCAACATCCAATCTTACCCGAAACCTTCCAACTCAACGAGAACAATAACAACACACTTCTCTCTTTCAAATTCATAAACTATATCAACAATTCCATATATTAGCAACATCATTTCCATCATTACAAGAAGCTATATTGAAATCATATAAATTTTCCAAAACAGCCCGCAACACTACAACTTCAACATGAGTCATCAAATCTTCATTTTACATCATGGAATTCACAACGACAACAACCATGCTATTAAATAAAATTTGTTCACCTCTTCCACACCAATCAACCACCATTCGGCCACCACACCAATCACACACAACTTCATGAATTTTATCCATTTACACATTACAACACACTCCAACATCCATAATACATGCAAGAAAGGATAGAACCTTACCTCTTCCACTTGCTTCCAACTCACGGCTAGGATTCCAAATTGTAACAACGAATGACTTTCTCCCTCCAACAACCACTCCATGTTAACGAGGGTCTTTCAATTAGTAGGAAAGCTAGGAGAACATAATTTTTCTTGCTCAAACTTTTAGGAACCAAATTCGGCCATGGTGTGGCCGAATGGACTCTCTCTCTCTCTTTCTAATGGGGCACATGGCCGGTCATGTGCCCCTATTTTTCCTCCAATTTTTTTTCTTCAATTTTCCCAAATTCTCTAGAAATTTCTTAAGTCACAAAGATGAATAAGTCTTGCATGGTCCTCTAATATCCACATATATATACATAAGTCCCTTACCAATATATGGTGTACACATGCACCACTTCATGGCTGAACAATTGGCCCACCATGGGTGGGACCTACTCCAACATGTCATGAACTAAAATTTCTAAATTCCAAGTTTACCCTTAATGCTCCATTCCAACAAAAGATGAATATGCGACTCATGCATTTTTTTAACAAAGCCGGAAAAAATATAACCTCGCCCTTAACTTTCCGCCACTAACTCGGAATATCCAAATGTGCAAAATGCGAGGTATAACAATATGTGCCTACGAGCCTCTAACTGAAGCACTGAAGTCATAAGGATGGGACAGGACCCGGCTATGCCCCAACAAGTACACTAAAAAATATACCAATAAGCAGCAACTCCAGAGTAGTGGAATGCTCCTGTATAGCTGCTGATAGAGCTCCTAGGCATTTGTATCGTCTCGTTGCCTACCTGTGGGTATGAACAAAATGTCCATAAAAAAAAAGGACGTCAATACGAACAATGTACTGAGTATGTAAGGCATGAGTAATAACATCATAAGAAGTAAGGAAACATGAGATAAGGGGATAACCTGTACTGCTAGCCTCTGAAGGCGGATATCATGCATGATACTTTATTTAACATCTTTCATATATATATATATATATTTACCATATATCCCGCGTTCGAGACAATATCATAATATGCCAACTGATCAGGTGGTATTGCGTATATAACAACTGGCCCTTCTTTCCATACCCCATGTATACATACTCATATATCCATGTACATCATATACTATACATAGCATGCATGAGAGCCCAAGTGAAAGTTATAACTTTATCGGAGTGACGTAAGGTCGAGAACCTCCGATTACATTATGGAATAATCGTCATCGCTATGTCTCACCTTGAAGGAACTAATATCATAAGGTGAGCCTACAACAAAGGATAACATCAATGAAATCATAAAATAAGATTATCAAGTCCTTGACAACATCATATCATGAGCTTCAGAATCTTTGGAAATATAATCATCATCATTATGCTTATCATAGATCATAACGTATCTCTAACTCTTAAGAATTATGAACTTTCAATTTGGAATGTAAGAAGGTCATGAAATATATGGAAGGTAGTAATATAAGAGTCATGCCTTAACGAAAGAAAGGGACTAGCCTAACATACCTTTACGTCTTTTTTAGTGGCAAGGCGTCCTCCTTCCGAACAAACAACTCTACATTCAAGAGAATTCGTACTACATTAGATCGTTAGAACCACGCTTAAGTCAAAGCTAAAGGCTAACGAAAATTAGGCAGCATTTCCTTTATTTCGGCAACTTTCTCCATATAATATAACAACTCCCAAACATCAATAACAACATGTCACGACCCAACCCCGTAGGCCGTGACTAGTGCCCGAGCTGGGCACTCGTATACATCTACTAACTATAAACAGTCCACAGTAAACATACTAATAACTTGTACATACTGAAAGGCAAGGCGTCGCATACATATATACATACATATCGTGCGTATAGTCTGGGAACATTCAAAACATGAATACAACTGTACAGTGACTACCCACAACCCACGCATATGTCTACAGACCTCTATGAGTAATAACAAAATCACATGACGGGACAGGGCCCCGCCGTACCCTGAATAAGCATACACATATATATAACAAAGGAGTCTGTACCAAAATATGGGCTCCGGACAAGGGAGCACTCCAAAACGGCTGAGTAGGAATCCTTGTTTGGCGGCTCACCCCAAACGAGTACAGCGTACCGCGCGGCATGAAATGCCCCGAATAAAAGGGGTCGAGTACGGAATATGTGTTGAGCATGTAAAGAGAAATACGACAAATGGTCGTGATTGAAATAAGGAGGATTGTTATAAAAGCACTACAAAGAATCGAAACTCATAAAGTTTTACCTTGAAACATAAATCGTGCATCTCAAAATCATATCTGCCCATTATGGGACCGAGTGACATAAATAGAAAATCATCGTGTACATATGCATGCATAACGTAATGTTCTAACGAGGGACGCGGTAAGTAAAACCATCATATACATGTACATATAACGTGCCCCCGCCCCAGCGAGGGACGCGGTGAATGAAGTCATCATATGCCATCCTGGCCACCTCCCCCATATCATCATATCATCATATATATATATATATAACGTGCCCCGGCCCTCTAGTGAGGGACGCGGTGAACAATGCAATGGAGTTGCACGAATACATGCCCTGGCCCGGGACGCAGTGAAAGAAGTAATAACAGCTCGCACGAGCGGAGTAGTGAGAAACCATATGCACATAAAACATCATTACAGACTTAAATGGAGTGATCAAAACAACTCTTTTTCAAGCCAAGATAATAGTCGATCAAGTTTCCCCGAACGTCACTCGGGAAAATATCGATAGAACTTTTAGAAAATCGTAAGTACGTATCGGAATCATGGTTTGCACATACATCATTATGACATTACGGATTCAATGGATAAGTAAGTAGTCGATACTCGAGAGTCAAAGCGATAAACATGTTAAATTCTTTCAAAAAGTCGTCGGGACTATGTATGGGAAGTCTCGGGGACCACGGATATGCATCAACCAATCCGGGCCCGCCTATGAAAATTAAAGTCCTTACTCGTTGTAGAATCATTTGCGAACACATCAAAGCGATCCGAGCCTTTTTGTGAAAGTTACTGTCGTTCGTAGTTTCGGAATCGTTTTAAGAGCAAAATTCTTTATGTAGCTTTTGAAATTCCATCATACAAAGGACACAAGGATCATAGCATGACTACATTAAGATTGTTAACATCAAGAGGTGAATAAAAGTCGTAAACACGCTCGGATCGTAAAAATAGAATTACCCCGAGGCTCGTATGATATTTCCCTTACGTCTAGGACATGCCAAAGAAAGAAAGGTGAGCTTTACATACCTCGTTCGCTCTCAAAGCTAATCCAAACTTACATCTCGGACTCCCCAAGCTCTACACAATATCAATGGACATCAAACATCAGCTATAAGCATTTAGACATTCAATTCCAACTAGCACTTAATCCTACGAAATTTCGGGCGACATTTTCCCCAAATTCAACACCCCGAGAATTCAACTCGGCCAAATTCATCAACAACCATACTAACAACATACTAGCAACATCAATAATCAATTCTAAACGTATTCTAACATTGGCAACCCCTTACTACATAATTCAACTACATTCATTATATTCAATTCAACCACTTACATTCAAACCCATATTCACGCTCATACATTCAATTACCAATCCGAAACCATTCAAACAATATTCAAGAACACTTTAAATAATTCACACAATATTTCCAACAACCCAACCAATATACCAACTCACCCGAAACCATCCCCAAACCCGAGAACCCTAACAACAACACATTCCTCACTTTCGAATTCATAATTTACATCAACAATCCGCTTGTTAACAATGTCATTCCCATAAATATAAAAACTACACCAAATTCACATTATTTTCCAAATCAGCCCATAACAATTACAACATCAACTTGAATCATTAAACTCTCATTTTCATCATAGAACTCATAACAATAACAACCAAAATACCACATAAAATCAATTCATTCTATGCTACACAAGGGAGGGGGTATTCGGCCACCACCCAACATGCCAACTTCATGGTTTTTCATTCATCTCAACACACTACAACAACCAAACATGCTAAATACAATTTATTCGTCATTTCTACACAAAGACACACTACACACGGCCAAGTCCACACACACACGGTTCCACTTCCACTTGCAAGATTCCATGATTTTCATTCCTTTCTACATACTACAACATACACAAACCATTCATAACATATAAAAGAGAAGATTAAACCTTACCTTCTTCAGTGTCGCGTGGCTATGGGTTGTTCTTGTAAGAATAAGTGGTTTGTTTGCCCAACAACTATCTCACGTTGAAGAGGACCTTCAATTGGTGGGTTTGCTAGGAAGAAATATTTTTTTTTTGATGTCTAATTTTGGTCTTCAATTTGACCTTGGTCATGGCCGAATGGCCTTTGCTTTCTCTTTCTCCAAGTTTCTTGAATTCGGCCCTTAAGGGTGAAGATGATGAAATGATCCCTAGTCATCCTTTTAATTGCATATATTAAACTTCCATGTGGCCATGGCCCACATCCATATGGCCGTTTACCACATGCCTTCTCTTTTCTTCTTTTTTTTTTCCATGAACCAATTACTTTCCAAAAGAACTTTTATCCCAAATTTCCTTAATATTCCATGCCAACAAATCATAAGCGATTTATGTCTTGAAATATGATCGTGGTCAAAAGTCTCGACTTCGTATTCCGGAATAGTCTTGTCCCTAACTTATCGTGGTTGACTCGGATTATCCCAAAGCATAAATACTGGATATAACATCCTTTCCCCTTTAGAACATTCGTCCTCGAATGTTCAACTAATCTCTAAGGTTTTATAAGGACCGTGGGTTTCCTTTTTTACTATAGCTAATATAATTCTGATCTACCGATTGCGTTTCTTCTTCATTTTCTCTTCAACTTCCCAAGTCATCCCCTTCCCCGTTATTGTTCCGCCACAATATCTTAACCGAATACGTCTTTAGTACGCACCCTCCTACTCGAGATTTTATTACAACTTCCTTTATCTTTAATTCAACTCTGCTATCGTCCCTTTACTCGCATCTTGCTTTCAACTTTCCGATCACACATTATGTTGCAATCTTTACAAGAATTTACGGAGGTGCTCAAATTAGCCCACGAGACGCCTTAGCGTGGCTTCACTAATCCTTATATTTTGCTTGTCTTTAGTACTAACTCCATCTCGACAATTTAGCTTAAACCCATCCTTCCATCTTTCCTTAACACACCCAAGATATTATCATCGTATTGTT
>NW_026725081.1:0-8468 GCF_029784015.1 Lycium ferocissimum
CTTTAGGTGGGGGTACTTTCCCAAATTCCCGAATAATCAAGAGTTATCCTTGCACAAGTAGGCCTATCAACCATTTTTCGCAAAACGTTCAAACCTTCAATTTTTCCGCTAAACTCTAATGAGCAAATGGACCTTAGTTCTAAGACAGTGTTGCTAAAACAACATCAATTACCATCCATGTACAAGAAAACTACTTCAATATCATTTTAATAACAAGCTCAAAACAGTCCATCACTACAACAACACAATACATAGTCATAACCACACTTAATCCTTCAACTCAACAAGAACAACCCCTAAATACAATACAACAATAACAACCTCAAATAGCAACATAATCACATGAGAATTTCCTTCAAAAATCTCATCAAAACAACCCACAACCTCATGAACATCTAATCCAATTCATATCTCAACAATCTCATATAAACAACTACAACTTTAAATATCAAGATTCCTTCATTTCTAACACATAATCCATAACAACAATAACAACAACAACAATCAAACCTAATCCACCGTTACCAAATTAAGACAACTCAATTAGCTCCTTAATTTACAACGACCAATCAAATCATGCAATTTTCTTACTTCCAATTTCGCCTAATACAAATTAATCTCTCCATTACCACATCATTAACTCCAATTACATTACAAGAAGAAGAAATCTTACCTCAAATTAGTTAGGGCAGATCCTACAATTACTTGCACCAATTACACCACTTCTTCTTCTTCTTCAATTTAAATTCTAACTTGCTGCCTCCTTGGAATGTGTAGAACACTTTTATGGAATTATAATTTCCTTTCTTCAACACCTTGGACCTTAGCCGTGAGCTGCCATGGTAGCCATGGCTGTTGGAAATTTTCTTTCAAGTGAATTTGTGAAGATGAATATGTATGACTTAGTGAATCATTACTACATATATATATGCAGCCTGCCTTCTTGACATGTGGCCAGCCCACTTGACATGTGTCCCACTAGCATCCATGCTCCAATCAAATTCATCGATGTTTTAGTGGGGCCCACTTAGTGATTTAATTAGCTTAATTAATCATTAATCCCCACTTAATAATCTAATCATGGTTAATTAATCCCTAATCTTCACTAATGTTTCTACACTAATTGTAATTAATAAGCAAACTGTGATTATTAAAATCGGAATTAAAAAGTCCTTGTCTCATATCTCAAAAATAATCTTGTCCTTGAACTTATGTCAATTAGCTTACGAATAATCCAATATACAAAAATATGGGATATAACATCATTCCCCCCTTTAGAACATTCGTTCTCGAATATTAAACTAGTCCTATAGGATCTTATAAAAATTTCGAGAAAGTCTTCTTTATCGCCATCCCTACCAACCTGCATTTAGCAACCCGCAGATGCCTCACAGGGCCACAATAACATATAGTCTCATCTACCAATCAATGTAGTCAAGTAAGGAATTGAATTACCTGCGGGCATAGGGAACAAGTAAGGATACTTATTCTTCATCTCGTCTTCGGCTTCCCAGGTCATCTCTTCCGTATTATTATTTCGCCACAACACTGTAACGAAAGCCACATCCTTAGTACGTAACCTTCTAACTTGGCGATCAAGTATAGCTATAGGGCTCTCCTCATAAGACAACTCCTCTGTTACCTGGACATCGTCTACAGGGAATACTCTAGAAGGGTCACCAATACATTTACGAAGCATTGACACATGAAAGACTGGATGTACTGCTTCTAAATCAGATGGTAGGTCCAACTCATAGGCAACCTTGCCTACCTTACGTATAATTTGATAAGGTCCAATGTATCTCGGGCTAAGCTTCTCCTTCTTACCGAACCTCAGCACACCCTTCATGGGTGACACTTTCAGGAACACCCAATCACCAATCTGAAACTCTAAGTGTCGACGTCGATTATCTGCATATGACTTCTGTCAACTCTGGGCTGCCAACAATCTCTCCTTAATAAGCTTCACCTTATCAACAGCTTGCTGAATCATGTCTGGGCCTATCAATTTAGTCTCACCAAAATCGAACCAACCGATAGGTGACCTGCACTTCCTCCCATATAAGGCCTCGTACGGTTCCATCTGGATACTAGAATGGTAGCTATTATTATAAGCAAACTCAATAAGTGGCAATGATCGTCCCAGCTACCTGCGAAGTCCAACATACGGAGCTCGCAACATATCTTCTAGCGTCTGAATAGTACGCTCAGCCTGTCCGTCAATCTGAGGGTGAAATGTTGTGCCTCTTTTTGCTTAACTTAATACCATTCTCCACTTGACACCAGTTAATAGTGAATTTCCAAAGAAGGTGGTCATAATTTAGCTACTTCCGTAATTGACTGCAACTTACTATATCCATCTATACTTGAAACTTAAGTTGAGTTTTTCTTGTTTTGGAGTCATTTTTCCAATAATACTGTGGAATAGGAGCTATCTTTCCCTTGGGTAGGCTTACCATCGCATATTGGTTCCTCTTGTCCTCTCTTCTAATTCTTATAGGTCTACTTCCACTCTTTATTTAGGTCGCATAGTCCGCAGCGTACCTCCTTCTTAGAGTTATCATTTTAACAAGTGAGTCACTTTCCGATATGATCCTCTATAAACCTCGGACTCGTCGATCCTTTTTCTTGCTCAATGGTTTGTGAATCTCTCCCACTTCCATAAGGCCATGAAAAAGGTATTGATTCACATCTGTAAAGTTTGGATAAATTCAATCTCAGATGTCCTGTCGTAGGTGTCCCTCGTTGACTCATTAAAGGCTTCATAATTTTTGAGAATTTCATAACCCTCTGGTAAATTGCTGGAAATTTGCAATAACCACATGATACAAAAATGAAAGTCCCAAGGCGTCATATCCTTCTGGTAAAATCCCCTTTATTAGATGATCCTATCGAATGTATAAGTAATCTAACACACCTTGGCACTATCGTAGAAACATATAACATATACTTATATCATATTCAGAGTAATTGTCCTATTTGTTCTTAATGTTAATTCCAACTCAACATTTCGACTCAACTTACCATATATTTTTCCCCAACTGACCCGGAATATCACAAACACACTCTTCTTTCTTACCTCTTACTCCTCTTTTTAAGTACCTAATCGGTTTCATTCTCGACATGTAAATACTTGCAGGTTACATAACCGTTCTCATAACCGTTCTTGTGTGATTCATGAATGAACATCTAATTTTATTCATAAACTTCCCTTCCTTTGGTTCGTTCTACTTTACGTATATTATGCCAAAACATTTTTTTTTTCTGTTGTAACTTATCTCATCATACTCTTTTCTTTCCTTTATTTGTCCCTTGATTATCACATCTTATATTCTACAATAGAAAGCTTTATGTCCCTTCTTATTCGTCACTTAAAAATCGCTATATCATTATCAAACGACTCTACTGTCAATTCTTTTGCCTCTATTCCAATATAGCATCGCTATCCTTTACAATATTCCTTGAGTTATCCGCTCTCAATGTCATGTTGTTCAAGGTCTTTACAATGATTTTAAATACGAGTCCTCGAATACCCGCTCGATTTTTGTTCATTTATTTACTAGCTATTAGACTCATTTCTGCATAACTCTCACCCTTTTTTTTTTAAGTCTATATCTATCACATCTCAGGATTCATCGTTTCAATCCCTACACTTGTATTTTCCTTACTCGCTTCCCCCCCTTTAAGGGTCTTACTTATCTCCGTTACCTCACTTCCAATTTCGAACTCAATCTCTTTTGTCAATTCCCTTATTATACTGCATCGTATTCATACGTGAAGTCTTAACATGCTCATCTTGCAGTTTTGCAACCAAGTAATACAACCAACATAGCAATCCAAACAAGGTTGTATTTTTACTTAGCTCAACCATTAGTTATGAGTCAATGTCTACATACGCTCAAATTAACAACTTCTATTCCATAAGGATGCTTGAAATAGTAGTATGTCTAGCTATCCGTATTATCTATGTAATGTCGCTTATCCCATTCTTCAATACTCAGAATTCACTTATAGCGTTATCTTTCCATTCTTCTTCCTCCTTCCGTAATCGACTTATAGTGACCGTTATCTTTCCCTTTTCTTCCTACTCTTGTGTTCTCAACTTATTCCTCTCTTTCCGTAATCGACTTATAGTGGCAAACTCATATTTGCTTGCATTTTTTCCCTTAAACTTTGCCATCTTTATTTTGAAGGATCTAAGTTCATTTAACCAAAGTTATATAAAACTAAGACCTCTAAATTTATCATCTAAAGAAACACCAAATTCTTAATACCTCTTATGCCTCATACTCTTTTCAAAATATTCATCTTGTGTTGAAAGACAAGCTATATATACAAGCTAAGTTGATTTCAATTAAACTAAATCATAATCATTCATATTTGTTGTTGGTAATAGCCTTGCTTTATTAACCCTTTATCGCACAAATCTTTACGGTAAACTCATGCAAGCGATGGCCACATTTTTCTTTCCTATGTGGACCTCCCATGATCTTCAAAGACTTATTCCTTTATATACTTTACTTGTTCTATCTTGGTATAGGATATTCGTAGGAGATGCATCTTCCTTTTTTTTTCATAATACAACTACTTCTTAAGTGCGCGTACTTCAAATATTTCCTGTTCTTCCTATACCCATACTTATTCCTATTTATTCTTTCCTCCTCAATTTATCTTATTACCTCCCGTTATAATCAATCCTTCATTCCTCACACGAGGAACCCTATTCTTAACTCAATAGCGCCTTGTCCTTTAGAATATATTACTTCTATACAATCTATTCTCCGTTTCCAAAACTTATTTTGTTCACCCTGATCATCCCCTCTCATTCTTATTATGCTGATCCTTTTCCTAACAATCGTTTTATTTCGTTGTTCATCTTTCCGTAGTCTTGGTCTTTTACATCCAGCTAAAGACATCACTCGTGATCTCGATTATACAAATCACAACTATTACTACTGTGCCATATCACTTTTCTCTTATTTCTTTTTCAAGTCGACTTCCTTTTTCCTTTTGCTTACTATCATTTTCGTCATTGCGAAACCTCTATCTTTGGATCTTCCCCAACAAGATCTTATAAGCTCTCTTATCTATCGCTTATGGCTCGCTTATTGGTTTCACACTTGCATTCACTTTTTTTTATTCATGTAGAACATGTCACATCTTTAGTCGTTTCCTCGCTACACTCCACTTACTTTGTATTACAGTTCTTTCTACGTTCTCATTATACCCTGATCATAATCAACTCTATAGAGTGCCACTTCTTGATCTCATTCACTATAACCTTCGTATTTCGTACCCCTGTCTCAGTCATCTTTGTTACTTTATTTTGCTAATAAACTTGTCATATTTTACTCGTGCTTATCCATCTAATCAGTACTTCAGTATCACACTCTATTGGAATTACCCTTTCTCTTCTATGTCATGTTTTAGTACTACCAGTCTCCCTAATTTACTCTAGCATTTCTCTTTACCATATCAATGTCGAACTGATAATCACTGCTATTATCAATTCAACAACATTTAACTCATCTCTTGTAGTGTGAATGATACTCCTAACTTAATCCCGTCTTGCCATTACTTTTTACATAACATCTTTTCCCGTTAGGACATATTACAAGCTTGTATCTTATCTCCTTTAAATTCTAGAAAAATTCCGACAGAGTTTCCTCTATATTTCTTTACTATCCAAAACCTGCAAGCAGCAAATACCAGCAACGCCTCACAGGGCTAATATATATGACATATCTCAGCCACACAGGGCTCCCAATTTCAAGTAAAAGTATAAAGATGTCGAAACTTACCTCATATATCACACCTCGAGATGTACTTGATCCTTTAGTGATCTATCCTGTTATACCTTCCTATCTACTTTCCCTTTCATTCTTCGGCTTTACATGCAGCCTGCCTTCTTAACATGTGGCCAGACCACTTGACATGTGTCCCACTAGCATCCATGCTCCAATCAAATTCAGCCATGTTTTAGTGGGGCCCACTTAGTGATTTAATTAGCTTAATTAATCATTAATCCCCACTTAATAATCTAATCATGGTTAATTAATCCCTAATCTTCACTAATGTTTCTACACTAATTGTAATTAATAAGCAAACCGTGCATTATTAAAATCGGGATTAAAAAGTCCTTGTCTCATATCTCAAAAATAATCTTGTCCTTGAACTTATGTCGATTAACTTACGAATAATCCAACGTACAAAAATACGGGATATAACAGTTTGTCTCATATAGACCATGCCAAAAGAAGAAAAGGGAATAGCCTTAACATACCTTATCCGCTCCAAGCTAACCACAAATCAGATCCCGGACTCCCCAATCTACAACAACAATATTGATATAAAGTATTGACTATAGTACACTTAGAATCCAAAATCTAAACTAGCATGTTACTTAACAAAATTCGGGTAGCATTTCCCCTACGTTACCCACTCCAATCCAACTTTAAACAACTCCCAATCAATGGTAACAACATTAGCAACAATCGTACATACAAGCTGCCATATCAAACCAAGTAAGAATTATGCCACAATCCCTTTTCAACTAATTCAAGAACACAAAATCTCTTTCCCTAAGTTTTAGTCCAATCCTATTTCAACAAATTTTCCATCAATTCTATTTATAAACACATAGACATATATAGCAACATCAAAAACGTATTATTCATACTATTTACCATAATTTCCATCCATAACAACATCTACATAACCCACAAAACAGTCCGACAAACAGCCCATGAGTCAACAACATCAAATACGAGTTACGGTATAATTTTCGTATTTCTCGTCCCACGATTTAGCTATGACTTCAATGAATTTAAATATACTTAGAAGAGGATAATTATTACCTTATGTGCCAAGAAATACTCTTCTTCCACATTACTTCACCTTGAAGAAATCCCGAATTCAACCACGCGACAAACGGAACAACGAGATCGAAGCGGTGAGCAAAACTTGTAACAAAGTTGGATAACATTGATGTGTGTGTAAAACACATTGAAATACGTTGCTGCCAAAAAGAAGTTTTCAGTTTCAATTTTCCTTCTCTTTTAATTCATCTGAATGAAACTAAAGTGAATCCATCCTATTGGACTTTTCCACAACGTGACATAGCAAGAAAAAAACAATGATAATGTCCAAAGTTGGCACCTTATGTCTTGCCATGTATCCCTTATTCACATTAGGGGCTGTTGACTCAACAATTAATCTAGCACCAACTTATGCCACCTATTGGCCTAATTAATGCCATGTGGCAACCCACCAAAAAAATATTTATCCATTTAACAAATTCCCATATAATAAATTTCTTGATCTCAATTCACTTAAATACTAATCACTTCATATACTCATCATCATAAATCATGAAATATGCTACTACTCCGTAGCCTCTTTTAGCACACATAAAATATTATTTCCAATCACCGTCACCACAATTGTTAAATCCTAAATTATTTCGGAGCTTCATTCTTTGTATACACCGAGTTCTTGATTTTCATGCTTGAATATGACCAAATCCTTCGGGCTCGGGTAAATTTGCTCATGTTGGATGATTCAATTTCCTAGTCCAAAAATACGGGATATTATAGCTTGGACCGTATTTCATCAAATAAATTTCGAACCTCGACAAAACTTATTTTCTTAGATTTGTTTAACTTCTAATATTTATAACACATCTGTACCATCACTACAACCACCTATAAGCTTGGGAGGATAACCTCATTTTCCGTTACCGGTGTCATTTAACTCGCACGCTTTTCAACGCATGAAAACGCGGGATGTAACATCCTTCCCCCCTTTAGAACTTTCGTCCTCGAATGTTAAACTAGTCGTGTATAAGGATACTGGTTATGGTGATCTCATAACGAATCAATTGTAACTCGAACTTATCTATCATGCTATGCTTCTCTTTACTTAGCCTAATTGATGCAATCCAAATTACCATGGTGACGACTCAAGTGTTCAAGCCGAGGAGACCTAAAGTGAAGCTCGAGAGGATGTGGATTGAAGCCCAAGATCTGCCCCACTAGGAAAGAACAAGTCTAGCAGCCCAAATTAGAACTTCTAGAAGCTCTAGTGTGAACATGGTTGGCCCAATGTGAACGAAGGAAGCTTCCCTTTTTGTGTTTTCTAGGCTTATTAAAGTATATTTTGACTTTCATAATGTATAGTGGCTTTCTAGGCTTCTAGGAGTATGCATTTTGTAGTCTTCTATGCACCTAGAATACTATACTTCCATTTATTTCTTTTGATATATTTTAAGAACCTTATTTAAAGGTGCTTGTAAATCATTTGAGGGGAACCTATCTTGAAATATATGAATATTGAACTTTTCTCTCTAGTTGAGACTTGTTGTGATTTGGTGGACTCCAAATTGTACAACCCCCGTTTGATCATTCAATTTGCAAGAGATTGCTATTCTCTTGAGGATTGTTGCATAAGATAGGTGCCTTTGATCCTTT
>NW_026725082.1:0-7839 GCF_029784015.1 Lycium ferocissimum
ACTGGGAGAGTTTTGCCTCATAAAATTTAACAAGAAGAACAAGATTTTTGGATTAGAATCAAGGTTTGGGAAATTTTTTTTTTTTCTTTCCCTAGGATTTCCCACGAATGGCCGTTTTGCTCCCAAGGTTTGTTTGTTTTTCTTTTTTGGGAAAATTCTAAGGCTCTTCATGATATATATCCAATTAAAGGTCATGAAAATCAAGACCATTTAATAAGGGGCGGGGGCCCACTTTTCCCCCACCCCAGGATTTGGGCTCAAATTTGCTTTCAAATTTTTTTTCCCCAATTCAAAAAAAACCCGTTTTAAAATTTCCCCCGAAACTAATTTCTAAAATTCCAAATTTACCCCCCCTTCTCCTGTTTTACACCAATAATTTCACAAACAACATAGTCATACTAACAAAGATCAAAATTTTCCCCTTATAACACACAAGTCACAATTTTTTTAAAATTTTCCAAATAGCAAAAAACAGGGGATATAACATCTATGCTTGGGGGCAATGGTCAAGGGAAAATTAGCCCCCCTTGGGAGGATAAATTCCCTTTTAGTTGAATTTGCATTCTTGAGTTTCCCCATAGTCCCATTGGCATGTCTCCACTTGAGGTTGTTTATGGTTTTGCCCCAACCCCTCTAGATCTCCCCCTTTTTGTCCAAGATGTTGTTTTGAGTTGGGATGGAAGCAAAAGGGTCGGGGGCCATGAAAAATTTTTGTTTTTAAGGGGGGGGCTTCCCCCTGAGAAGAATCAAGAGACGGCCATGAGAGCAAATAAAGGTCACAAGAGAGTTGTACTTGAACTGGGAGATTGGGTTTGGGTACATTTTTATAAGGAAAGGTTTCCAAACAAAAAAAAACCGGTTGATCCCCAGGGGGAAAAGGTTTATTGGGGCCGGGAGCGACTTAAAAAAGCATACAAGATTGATCTTTTCCAAATATCAAGTTCATAACCCCTTTTCAACATGGGGATCTCTCACTTAGGGACGGGAATGAAGTGAACCCTTAAATTTGAGGAAAATTTTTTTCAAGAAGGGGATAAGATACAATCCAAGTTGCATCGTCTTCACAAGGCCCCGAGGGACCCAAACAAACGGGGGTTGTTCATGAAGAGGGACATACTTGAGTACACTCTGACCCTTTCCCCGGGAGGATTCCAAGTGTTGATGATTGAGAGGGGATGGAATGGAAAAAGAGTGAAGAATTTATGCATGAAAGAGGCTAATACTTAAATTCAAGCTTTTTCATGTTTTCATTTTTAAAGGAAGACCACCCAAACAAGGCCCCCACTTCTTAAGGGTATATTTGTTGGGTCAAGGGCTTTCTTACTATCCTAAAATAAGTAGTAGACTTAATATTTCCCTAGGTTTTTAAACTATTTTTTAATATTGATGTTATTATACCCCTTTTTAGAGTCGAGAGTTTTTTTGCCTTTTATTGTGAAACCCCGTTGGGGAGGATCGTTGCTTGGGACATTAGTTCCCTTGAGGTCATCCTAAGAGATTGATGCTTTGGTTGAATGCTATTTGGAGGTTTTAGCCAACTTGGGTTTGTTGCCAAATTGTGCCCTTTCCCTTGTGTCTTTCTAGTTAAACCCCTTTTTTTTTCGTTTAATCCTTGTCTTTCCATATCTATTATTATATCGCCCAGTAATCAATGATCATGATTAGCCCTTATCCACTAATTAGGTTTACTACAGTCAGTTAGGGTTCTTAGTCGATAATTTGAGATTTGGAAATTTATTTCTCGAATTCGCCTATCTTATTCTTCTACTTTTTAGTCTCTCGCTTCCGCATTATTTTCTTGTTTTTTCTTTCAAGTAACCAATTTTTTGTCACCCTAAGTACCACATAAAGCACCCCATCATGCACTACACTTACCACTAGGCCAAAGCCCCGGGCTTTTTCGAGCTACTTCTTTCCCAACCCAAAACATGAAATAAAAAACCAAAAATGTCACCACTATTGTCAAAGGCTCGCCAAGCCCTAAAGCGAGGCGTAAAACATTTTTGAGGCCCTTTTAAATCACTTCATGTGTGCTTCGCATCATCATCGGGCCTAAGGCATATTTTTCCTTGCCAAAAGGGTTTCCCAAAAATACAACACTAAATAATTGATATTTCACCTACCCTATTTTTTTTCCCCTTTCTTTTTTCGATATATTTGTTATTCATGCTTATAAATATAAATCTTGGAGTATGCATACATATTTGTATTTTTTCTTCATTTGTGCCTTTTTTTCATTAATGCCCAGGCTTTATTTACACTTTGCGCTTAAAGCCCCAAAGGACCTTAGAGCTTTTTTTTGCTTTTCACTTTTGATATTACCCAATGCCACAATGGCGGGCTTCCCGGGGTCAACCTTTAAAGTTATCTTTCTTTTTTTTGCCCCTTTTAAACCCGGGGCATCTTGATCAATCAAATGATCAAAAAAAGGGAAAAATTTAAAGGCTCCCAAAGGGGGCCCTCGACCCCATGGGAATTAAGACTCTTTGAAAAATACCAATTTTCCCCCGAACAAACTAAAATTTCCCAATGAGGTTAAAACAAAAATGATTGGAAAAATAATGTCAACCTTAAAAGAAAAATAAAATGTACCACCTATTGATCCATATTGTATTAGGTTAGTAGCCCCACTCCCCGCATACGCCTTTAGAAAGGAAAAGATCCCCCCCCCCATCAAGGGTTTATTATGCTCGGCCCCCCATAGCCCTTTTTTAAACCATAAAAAACCAAACGGGGCGCCACCCACCTTTTTTTAAAACCCAAACATAGAATGTGGGGGGAGTATAAGTTACCTATACGTGCAATTTTTGGTCCATTTTTTTACCCCAACAGGGAACCGGATAATAAAATGGGGTTCCTCGCTTTTTTGGTTTTCTTAATACTTAGCAGGGGGCGAAGGGGTTTTTACGAAGAATTTAGGAAGATTTGGACTCAAATTTTTTCAAAGATCAATTTCACCCCCCCCCCCCCCCCCCCCCCCAAAGTCGAATAGCATAAAAGCATATTTAAGTACGTATCGCGCACCCTACTCACGTAATCAGGCCACTCCGGGAACCGAAGGTAGCGTGCACGCATGTGTGTGAGCGCAATTGCCCGCCCCCAACGAGTCAATTAACAATGCTGTACAACCTAGTGCGCAATTACGCATCCTTGTCACGCAACTGTCCACTCTCTGCCACTGAAATAATAAAGGGACAATTTTGGAAAGACGGGATATTAGCCCTAACCTATAATAGCTTAAAACTCGTCCCATTGACGGCAATGAGAAAGGAAGAAATATCTAACAGAAGAATCAGAGTTCCAAGGAAGAACTTAAAGATTTAGGGAGTTCTTTCTTCTCATATTTTACTTTCTCTATGTAGCCATGAACTTCTGTGATTTCAATACTTCATTATTTGTATTGAAATCCATTATGGAGTAACTTTCTTCTAGTTGGATTTATTTAGATCTTATTAGTTAAATCAATAAATTAATTCCCTCTTTGCATCGATTGTTGATTTGATTAACCCATTTTTATGTGATCCGAACTTCTAATCCAAAGAGGTCGTTTGATTCCATTATTTTTCCAAGTGTGATTGAATGATCATAATTTGTTTATTCTTGTCTTAACCGAGAGGAAAGACTAAGACTGGACATATTTGTGATCATATACAGATAATTGAGAGGGTCTATATCTATTTGTTGGGATCTAGGGTTAATTGATCAATCATCTTTCATACTTATGGCACTATGTTTTAAACCTTGACTAATTGTACAATTAGTGAATGATATAACTGTTGAGTGTGATCGGGAAGGGCACCTGTAACTTAGAAGGTGATTAGATGAAGAATCTTCAGAACTGAAGGCTTTATTATTCCTTAGTTATTAGTATAACCGAGAGGAGTGCTTATAATTAAGAAGGCCGTAATAGTTGAGAGTAATCGAGAGAGGCACTTATAACTTATAGAGGATTGAATTAGAGGAGAATGAACACACCATAGGTTAATCATAGGTGAAGTGTAGATTCAACTATTTTAATCAAGATTAGAACCCTTTGCCATCAATTGTATCTTTAACACTGTTTCATCTTTTAGATTTACTTTAATTATAGAAGTTTTCTTCAATCTATCTGGTTTCTCAAATAGTAATTAAACAATACTAATTAGCATATTATAAACTCAATGCTCATGGAATCAATATTTTCCATAATATCTTTGACCAGAGCGAGCTCTAATTTTATACACCAAGAAAATGCTTGTCAACATGTGAATTTTGTCTCATCACCCACAATAAAGTAGAAAACCTTCGCTTGGCCAGAGCAAAATCGCCATAGAAATTATAATCCACGGACATTAACTAACACTAATGACAACAGCATACAATCCTAGCAATCACCTTCTAAGGCATTTTTTCAACTATCGCTTAGCATATAGGAACTAATTGTACCCCACAAAAGAACTCCTTGCCTGCTGAGTACCATCCATGCTACAAAATACAAGAACATTCACTCAAACTTGAGGGCAGTTTCGTGTAGTGGAGATTAGAAATACCATTATATGTGAGATTTAAATTGGGAGTTTAACTTAAGGCAGTTAACTTTCACAAATTAAATCGAAATGTACGAAGAAATGCTAATTAAAGACCTCTTCATTTGACTTTTATCCTTAACTTTTCCAAAATACCTTCTGAAAATGAACCCAAAAGTATGTGCTTCCTTCTTATCAAAACAAGAGCAAGCTACTTCCACCACCGCACACCAATAAAACAAAAACACAGAGCAAGAAAGTAATAACATAGAAGTCAGTATATGGGAGATCCCAATAGGAGTTTTTCTTCTTCTATTTTTTTTTTTTTGGATAAGGTTCAGTTGGCGTATTAACCTGATATTCCAACTTAAGACACTTAACTTTCACAAATTAAATCGAAATCTAAGAAGCAATGCTAAGAGACCTCTTGATTTGACTTCTATATAATCCTCAACTTTGCCGATATAACTTTTGAAAATTGACCCAAATATATGCTCTTTCTTCTGATCAAAACAAGAGCCAGCTACTTCCAACCCCACATGCCAACACAACACAAGCACACAGAGCAAGAATATTAAACATAAATCACAAATTCTACAAAAGGGACCTTACAGCACTCACTAATGATAACATTCAAACCACAAAAATATTAAACATAAATCACAAACCTGCAACAAGATTAGAGTCAACAGTGTAAATATCTGTTCCCCATAGCTGGCCACCTCTCACCTGTGAATTTTATACGAATGAAAGTGAAAAGATGCCATAATGAGCATATACAGTTGACGAAGAAAGGCAAATTCTAGAAGCATATAATCTGAGGGAAGTATTAAAGTCAAGGTTAAATAATGCTCCACCATGACATGTCATCAAATTAACTTACTTATACTGCTTCGAATGAAAAGTGAAGCAAGCTTCAAAAACTCGAATACCCTAAAACTTGCTCTTCTCTATTCTAGTACATTGTAATGATTTTTTTTTCTTTCTATTTCTTCTATTTTTGGTTAAAAGCTTACATTGTACTGAGATCTTTACCAACAACATACCTTGTGAAATCCCATAAAGTGGGGTGTGGGGAGGGTAAAGTGTACGCAAACCTTGCCCTTACCTTAGGAGGTAGAGAGGTTTTCTGGTAGACCCTCTGCATAAGGACAACAACAAAACAATACGAAAATAGAAATAACAGAAGCGAATAAGCCATGGTAAGAGATCTGTAGCCTCACACAAAAATGAAAATGCCATAACAGAAAGAACAACTGGGAAGCAAAATAATAGTAGGACATCGGATGGCACCAAAAGTTATCAGTTTCTTTTGTACTTCCCCATTTAGCCCCTACATATTTGGTAGGGAGAAGTAAGTTTTCAGGACTGAAAAGAAGAGTCATGCTGCAAGCATAAGTTGGACATAAAAGTACATACTTTTTTTTTTTTGTAAACTGGTAACTGTATTCTATATCATATGAGCAAAACAATATATGGTTGTACTGAAACCATATTTACAAAATTACTCCAAGACTCTACTATTTTATGCCTATATTGAATCTAAAACATCAATGATGGTAATGGTATCATCTGAGTAGACCTGATTACACCAAAAACAAAGCAGTAAAATACAATTCAACTTGACCTTCTGCACACCATTCTTTATACTATCAAAACACCTAGAGTTTCTCTCCTTCCAGATTGTTCACCATACATTGGCAGGGACAATTCTCCATCTGTTTCAGTTCTTGGCCTGCAAGCCCACCTCCTTCACATGATTTCTAATATAGAATTCGATTATGCTTAGGCTACTTTGGTTTTAAGCTTCGTATGGGCGGTATAAGGCAAAAGAAAGTGACTTGTCGGTGCCGATTCTATACCTGTGTAGGTTATGGATTACCTTTAGCGAGACTTCGTATAGTGAATCACATATTTAGATTATAATGCCCAGACCCATGAACTTTTATACAGTTTGGACGGATACGTCTCAGTTGGCCCGATGTGTGTTGGGACTAGTAACCCCGTTATGTGTGCTCGATTGTTTCATTTTGATAGTTAATGCTATGTGTAGTTGGTAGATATCGCGTTCTGTCTTGTCGTCTTGATTTGGATAGAATTGACATAGCCCTGGTTGGTATTTGCACTTGGATATATTGTTTGCGTACCCACTGTTGGTACTTGACTTATTGATATATGTTAGCATACCCACTGTTGGTATTGTCATGTGATACTTGTTGGCATACCCCGTTTTGGTACTTGTGATATTGAACTTGATCGATTTACACATGCTTGTATTGCACGCATTCTCATATTCATGTACGGTCGATGCCCGCGATGATCCCAAGACGTTGATCGAGCGAAACCGATATTTGATAAACTCTTTTACCCGAGCGATTGTAAAAAGGTGATGTCCGAAAATCCGTTCCCAAATCGTTGATTATATGAAACTGATATTTGATGAACTCTTTTACTTGAGTGATTGTGAGAAGGCTGATATCTGAGGTTCAATACCGGAATCGTTGATATGTGTAAAATTGATATTTGACAGACTCTTTATTTGAGTGACTGTGAAGAGGCCGATGTCTGATGAGCTATTTTGGGCATCGTTGTTGCATGGCCGATTCCGATGTTATCCCGAAATCGTTATTAGTGCATGGACTCTATGGGTCCCCCAGGGTAGTGCCGGTGAGACTCTTCCTGTGAGCAATTAGCCAGGGTCTTGTCTGTCTGTTGGGCAAAGATCCGGGATGGGTGGAACTTAGACTTCGCGAGTCACGCTGGATTGTGCTACCGATACGTCGATATTTTCGTCTGGAGTATATGTGTACACCTCATTTGCATGGCATGGCATCGCATTCATACCATTATTGCACTGCATTGCGTTATGACTTGATTGAGATGTTGTGATGACTCAATTGTGATGATTGGATTGTGATGATTCTATTGTGGTGATTGGTTCGGATCGGATATACTCAGACTTAACATATTCGTGTTTAGATGCTTTACATAGGTGATGACGGATACTCGGTTGTGATACTTTGTCTCGTGCTTGGTTGGTTTATTTGCTTATCCGCTTATTTTCTTAATTGTGTTAACTATACTTAGTCCCATAAAACCCCCGTTTTTGTTTTTCCGACCATTGGGATTCTTTTATGAAGCAGTACCGGTCGGGCTACTTCTTAACCCCTGGCTAATCGCTTTTCGCTACCACTGATTTGGGGGAGAGGCGTTTTTGACCTTAAGACTCCCCTTTTTTTCGTCTTACTTTTCTTGGGGATAGACATTATGAAGACTTTTGGTATTATTCTCCGTCTCTTGTATTATTGGATGATCCTGGGGGGGGTTTATTTGT
>NW_026725083.1:0-9127 GCF_029784015.1 Lycium ferocissimum
CCGGAAAAAACGTTTTTGGGTGACTTTGTCCTTTTGAAAGCAGAAAAACCAAAAAAAAGTCCGAAATAAGGCCCCCCGAAATTTAGATGTGTTATGGCAACTTTGGCCATAGTTTAAGTTTGTTTTGAACACTTTTCCCTAGCTTAATCGTATCTAAGACATGCCAATGAAGAAAAAGAGTAAGCCTTGCATACCTCGTTTGCTCTCCAAGCTAATCCAAATTTACGTCGCAGACTTCCCAAAATCTACATCACGTCATTAAATATCAAACATTGGCTAAAGGCGTTTAGAAACCCGATTCCAAGCGAACGCCAAATTCCACAGAAATTTGGGCAGCATTTTCCCTATAAATACAACAACCCCGAGAATTCAACTCGGCCAAATTCATCAACACAATACCAACAACCAAACTAACAACATTCATAATCAATTCAAAACGTATTCTAGCATTAGCAATTCTTCTTTTCATAACTCATCAACATTCCATTTACATTCAAATAAACTACGTGCATTGAACCCAACATCATTGATTATACGTTCAAGTATTAATCCGAGACCATTCAAACACGATTTAAGAACATTCCAAGCAATCCATACAATATTCCAAACCACCCAAACAATAAGCCACTCCACCCGAAATTACCAATTTCCATTAGGAATATCAATAACACATTTTCTTCTTCCAAATTCATAAACTATATCACCCATTCCATACGTTAGCATTATCATTTTCATCAACACAAGAAGCTACATTGAAATCACATTACCTTCTAAATCAGCCCACAACCAATTACAACTTCAATTTGTGTCATCAAACCGTTATTTTCATCACATAATCCACAACAAACAACAACCAAAATACTACATAAAATTAGTTCGTCATGTTTCCCCCAAGAATGTTCCCACACCGCCACACACAACACACCACGGTTCAACACCAACATTTAAGGTTTCATGATTTCCATCCACTTCAACACACTACAACAACCAACATGCTAATTAGAATTATTTCATCACCTTAACACCACACACATATGCACGGCCAAACACACACACCCACGGTTTCACTTCAACATCCATATTTTCATGGATTTCATTTATTTTCACACTTCACAACATACACAAACCATGTATAACATATAAAAAGGAAGATTGGACCTTACCTTCTCCACTTGATTCTTCAACCTAGCTAGAGTTTGTTCTTGAACCAATTCTTGTTCTTGCTACTTCAAGACCCACTCCATGTTGTTAAGCACCTTCTAAGGAGTTGAAATGCTTGAAACAAATATTTTTTTGATCAATTTCTCTCTTGCTCTTGCTCGGTTTCACTATGGCCGAATGGCCTTGTTATTTTTCTCTCCAACCTTCTTGAAATTTCCAAGTGATAAAATGATGAAGATGACTAATAAGTCATCTTTTTCACTACATATATTAACCTTCCATGTGGCTACGTTTCTACCCCCATGTGGCCTACTAACGGCTCCTCTTTTTTTGTCATGAATTTTTAACTTTCAGAATTAACTTTTGGCCCCAAATGTTTTCTTAATATTCCATACCAATAATACCTACAAGCCACTCATGCCCTACAATAAAATCTTAGTTAGAAGTCTCGACTTCATGTCCCGAAATAGTCTTGTCCCTAACTTTTCGCAATTAACTCGGAATGTCCCAACATTCAAACATGCGGGATATAACATGTCTATTCAGGGGTACGGCGGGGCCCTGTCCCGTCATATGATACGATCGTTACTCTTAGAGGTCTGTAGACATATGTGTGGGTTGTGAATAGTTACTGTTCAGTTATGTCTGTGTGATTTATGTTTTGGGCATCCCCATTCATTAGCGACCTTGTCGCCGCGTGTATATATGTTTTGGGATGTTGTGTATTATGACGGATTTCTTCGCTCGTGCGCAAGTATATATGTATATATATGGCAGCTTTGAGATGACGTCTCGCCTTTGTATACGTATAAATTGTTTGTATCTTGATTATGGTTAATAGGTGTGTACGAGTGTGCTCGGGCACCAGTCACGGCCTACGGGGTTGGGTCGTGACACAATAAGTGGCAGATGATCATCCCGGTACCGCCTCTCGAAGTCAATGATACATGCCCGCAACATATCTCCTAGCGTCCGAATAGTACGCTCGGCATATCTCGTCCGTCACTCCGAGGGTGAAATCCGTACTAAGACTACCCGTGTCCCCAATCCTTCCCGCAATGATCTCCGAAGTTAGCTATAAACCGAGCACCTCCTCGACGTATATAATAGACGTAGGAATTCCGGAAGTCTTACTATCTCCTTAATATATAATTTTGCATAGTCCTCGGTACCTCGAATAAGAGTCACATTTGGAAGAAAATGGGCTTCAGCCGATTTTGTGACTATCTACTATAACCCATATGGAATCATACTTTCGTGGAGTCTTAGGTAATTAGAAATAATTCATAATTGCTTACTTTCAAGTCGGAATTTCTATCTCCCGTAATAACCCGCTAGGCTTCGATGCTCGATCTTAACCATCGTGGCAATTCAAGGCAACAAACTCTCGCTATATCTTTTCATGCCATCCCACCAATATAAACATCTAAGGTCGTGATACATCTTGGTTGACCCCGATGCACGTAATAACGGCATAGTGTGCCTCTCCCATAACATCCGTCACCGTAGCCCAACCCTGGTACACATAATCTGCCTCTATATAGTAGTACTCCGTCAGGTGTAATCTCGAATGGGGTCTTTTCCTTTTCAAGGGTTGTATCTCTATACCGTGCCAGAACAGGGTCCTCATATTGGCGTTGCTTTACCTCTTCCATAATAGAGGATTCAAAGAACTCGCTATTTAAACCCCGTATCTCCAAAAATCAGGCCAAATCGACTCCCAAGACTAGCTAGGCCGATAAATTTCACCCGACTATTTCCTTCCTTTCTGGTCGCACGTCCGTCAAGCCGCCCATCGACTTACGCTAAGTGCATACGCTACAACATTCGCTTTCCCGGGATGGTATAGAATATCAACATCATAGTCCTTCACAACTCTAGCCATCTTCTCGTCGCAAGTTTAGATCCTTCGCTAAAGATATACCGAAGGCTTTGTGATCCGTATAAATATCAACATGCACGCCATACGTATAATGCCTCCATATCTTCAAAGCGTGAATCATCGCCGGCAATTCTATCATGAGTAGGATAATTTCTTTCATGTTTCCCGAGGCCGCCGGGAGGCATGTGCTATAAACTCTGTATGCCGCATTAATACACAACCTAGCCCAACACCTAAGCATCACAATAAATGACATAACCATATGGTCCCTCGGGAAGAGTAACCGGAGCCGTAGTCAACTTTTTTCGAAGAACCGGATGCTTCGTTCACAAGCATCACCACCGGAACTTAGTCGCCTTCGAGTTAGCCTCGTTAAAGTGCGTTGAAATCAAAGCAAACTTCTCCATAAATCTTCTATAATATCCCCTTGAGTAAAGCTACGTACCTCGGTAGGTGTCGTAGGTCTAGGCCAAGTCTTTACGGCCTCAATCTTCAGTGTATCCACCCGAATGCCATCACTCCAATAATATGCCCTAAGAATGCTACCGAAGTCAACCGTAATTCACATTTAGAGAACTTAGCATACAATCTCGGTGCCGGGAGCACCCAAGTACCGTCCTCGATGATCCGCATGCTTCGGCTCGATCGTGAATAGACCAGAATATCATCAATAAATACGATCACGAACATATCTAGGAACGCTGAACACTCTGCTCATCAAGTCCATAAACACCGCTGGAAAGTATCTGTTCCCCCAAAAGAT
This sequence comes from Lycium ferocissimum, assembly GCF_029784015.1. Lineage (NCBI taxonomy): Eukaryota > Viridiplantae > Streptophyta > Magnoliopsida > Solanales > Solanaceae > Lycium > Lycium ferocissimum. Next base: position 3,807 of record NW_026725083.1, read on the forward strand.
ATCACCCTAAACTCATAAGGTGCCCAGTATCGGGTCCCGAATGCCTTGGAATATCCGCTCTCCTCTTACCCGCACCTCGCGATAGCCTCGACCGGCAGTCTATCTTCGAAAACACTTAGCACCTCAGAACCGGTCAAATAAATCATCGATAATCGGGGAGAGGGATATCTATTCTTTATGGTTACCTTATTCACCGCCTATAATCGCACATCCGCAACCGACCCATCTTTCTTTCTCACGAACAATACTGGTGCTCCCCAAGCCGATGTGCTGGGCCTAATTGTCACGACCCAATCCCGTAGGCCGCGACTTGTGCCCGAGTTGGACACTCATATGTACCCATATCCCACATTAGCGTAATAGCAGAATAAACATATATAATCATTAAAGGATATTGTCGATGACGAATAAAAAAGCGAAAGTACGGGCGCACGAAGGCCGACTGTGCCGTCACAAAATATATACACACTCCCCAACGTACACAAAACTCACATGAATATATACAAAAACCCACAACACATGTCTACGTACCTCACCGACCGAAAACATAAACATACGACGAGACAGTATTCCGTCGTACCCATGAAATCGTATATACATATATCGTAGAAAGATCGGCATAAAATGCTAGCTCCGAACAAAGGAGCGCCTGAATGTAGCCGGTAGAGAGCCTAAGCGGGCGGATCTCGCAAAGTGTGTCCGTACCCTCGCGGCATGAAACGCACCCTTCGAAGAGAGGGGTCATGACGAAAGATGTACCGAATACGTAAAGACAGATCGTAATAAATAAGATTAGAATCGGACGTAGCATATGAAAAAAATGGCTATGATACCTGTATAATCAAAATGCATATCATATGTCATAAATAAAGCATGCAGAAAACATATGCCAGAACCGGTCCTGTTAGGGACTCGGTGAACAGATCGTGGTCGCCCCCGACACTGGCGCCACAAACCATAACAGATTATATCATATCGTATGGCCATATCAGAGCATAATCAACAAATACCCCCCCCCCCCCCCCACACACACACACACACACACACACACACACACACACACACACACACACACCCCCCCCCCCCCCCCCCCCCCCCCCCCCCCCCCCCCCCCCCCCCCCACACACACACACACACACACACACACACACACACACACACACACACACACACACACACACACACACACACACACACACACACACACACACACACACACACACACACGTACACACACACACACACACACACACACACACACCCATGTACGTATCATACCCTCGCCTCACAACCCGGGCGCGGCGAATAATGAGTAGAAACACGCTTGATAACATATCCCGGCCCGGCCTGAAGAAAACATTGAGGCATCCACGAGCGAGTAGTGAGAAACTAATGCAATATAACATATAAAACATTTACAAAGACTCGACAACATAATTCAGATGGTAGGTCATATTGCGGACGTTTAACAAAATCATAACATAATTCTACCGGAGGTCACAATAGTTTATGTCAAATAACCTTTCTGAACATCGTTCCAAGTACCAAAATCGGTCATAAGAGTCAATAAGACAATTATAGTCGCTGTTATTTAGTAGTTAGAAAAGTAGCTAAAAGTTTCCTTAAGTATTCATTCAAAGGTAGATCAAACGGAATATCAAGACAAAGTTCGGAAATAGTGGGTCCGCCCGGGCAAGTAAGGTGGCGTACCCCAAACGACGCATGTTGAACCTTATGATATCATTTATGAGAGGTATAAGGTAATCGGATTCTATATGTACAAGTTCTAGCTACTTAAATGACTTGTCGAAACAATCGTAACATAATTAGTTCAATTCTACTGGAAGTAAAAGGAGGAAATTTGGACGTGGATTCCGAAGAGTAGAGCCGTCCCCGGGGTCCGAATCCAAGCCTACTAAATCTAGGACATGCCAAGAGAAGAATAGGAAAGCTTTACATACCTTTTGCGCCTTTTACGCTCTCCAAAACTCAAATCTCTTTTCGCCCAAAACCTACAAATGGTCACATTTACTATATGTTAACTATAAGGCTTTAGGCATTCATTTTTGAACTAATGCTTGTCTAACAAAATTTCGGCAGCACCTCCCCTATAAATACAACACCCCGAGAATTCAACTCGGCCAGAATATCAACAACAACCATACCAACAACATCAATTATCGACTAAAATTGCTTACTAACACAAATAGTCCTCCTTCTACATAAAGCAACAACTTCCGAACTAACTCCGCATTTCAAACCAATATCAATATTTTCATGCTCATTTACTTACCAAGATTATTCCAACGTCATTTGGAGCCATCTTATATGCTTTTACATATTATTCGCAAAATATACAAACTTTCCACCGAAACTACAACTTATCCGAAACTTCCATTCTTCGACAAACATATTCATAACACATTATCATCTCTCAAATTCACTAACCACAATCACAACTAGCACTTAAACAATACATTTCCATAATTACATAACAACTATGTTAGCACACATACTTTCTCATAATAACATATATGCAATTCTAATGCCGACTTAAATCGTTAAACCTCCATTTACATTATAAAGATCACAGCAACACAACTAACATGTTAAACGAAATAAATCCATCATTATTCCCCTACCACATACCACACGGCCATAGGCCAAATTCCAACTTCATCAAATTTTTATCCATCTTTCACTTCCAATACAAATTCCACAATCACCACAACTAAAATACAACATAAAATGCAACTCATCCTAACCATACAACACAACACATATACGACCATATGCACACATACACATTCACCACGCAACTTCCATATTTACATGATTTCTACCCATTTCCACATACTACAATATAAACAAAGGCCTTACAACACCTAAAAGGGAATTGAATCTTACCTTTTTCTTCCAACTTCTTCACTCCACCAAATTATCCAAACGACGAAACCAACGGTCTATCTTCCGAAATAACTATACCAAGTTGTAGTAGGGACCTTGAATTAGTATAAATACCACAAGAAAATAATTTTGGAAGCAAGATTTTTGAAGGGTGAATTTCCCTATGGTCGTACCGAATGCCTCTCTCTTTTTTTTTTTTTTTTTTTGCTCTTGTTTTTCTCTTGTTCAATTGTTCTTGAATTTTCTTGAACCTTTACTCCCTTATTATTTAGTTGGTCACATGGTATAGCACATGACCACTTCATGGATTTGGGCCAAGGCAAGGCCATGGCCGGCCACCCTTCTCCTTTGGGCCTCAATTTTTCATTTTTTTTGTTGAGCCCAATAGTTGATGGATCGCTCTTGGAAATTCACGGGACTAATTTACAAGGTTCCAATTTTGCCCTTAACCTTCCTTAATATTTCCGCATCAATATTTCCTTAGACATCACATGCACATTAAGTAAGATCCAATTAAAGCCTTATTTCTTACCATTTCGAATTATTTCCAATTTTTCCGAATACGCACAAAATGCGAGGTATAACATCCTCCCCCCCTTTAGAACATTCGTCCTCGAATGTTAAACTAATCATATAGGGGTTTACAAATATTTTAGGGAGGAGTTCCTTTTCTTATGGTTAGCACAAATGATTCATTGCTTAATCAATATAAGTACATAGGAATTTAAGTTACCTGGGGGCGCCGAAAACAAGTGAGGGTATTTCTTCTTCATTTCTTCTTCGGCCTCCCAAGTCATTTCTTCGCGGTTGTTGTTCCGCCATAATACCTTAACCGAAGGCACATCCTTGGTGCGCAGTCTCCTCACTTGGCGGTCCAGAATGGCCACCGGCTGTTCCTCGTAGGATGCCTTCTCGCCACCTCCGAATGTCCTTGCTGTGAATACTCCTGAAGTGGTCGCCGATAAATTTACGAAGCATAGACACATGGAATACCGTGATGTACCGCTTCCAAATCCGCCGGGCAAATTCAAGCCCATAAGCAACCTTGCCAACTTTGCGGACGATCCGATAAGGTCCGATATACCTTGGGCTAAGTTTCCTTTTCTCGCCGAATCTCATGACGCCCTTCATGTGTGACACTTTTAAGAATACCCAAATACCCACTGAACTCCAAAGGTCGACGGCGATTATCCGCATAAGATTGGTCGACTTTGAGCCGCCAACAATCGTTCCCGAATGAGCTTTACTTTATCCACCGCCCGCTGGATCATATCGGGGCCGATTAATTTAGTTTCACCGACATCGAACTGCCCGATAGGGGACCTGCATTTCCTACCATATAATGCCTCGTACGGTGCCATTTGAATACTAGAATGGTAGCTTTTATTGTAAGCAAATTCTACAAGTGGCAAATGATCGTCCCAGCTACCTCTGAAGTCAATAGCACAGGCCCGCAACATATCTTCTAACGTCTAAATAGTGCGTTCGTCCTGCCCATCCGTCTGCGGGTGAAATGCCGTACTAAGGCTTACCTGAGTCCCCAGTCCCTCTTGGAATGATCTCCAGAAATTAGCTGCGAACTGAGCACCTCTATCAGAAATAATGGACACAGGAACGCCGTGGAGCCTGACTATCTCTTTAACATACAGTCTGGCGTAGTCCTCTGCGGAATAAGTGGTCCGAACTGGAAGGAAATGGGCTGATTTAGTCAGCCTGTCAACAATAACCCATATCGAATCATACTTCGTGGCATGGGTAAACCTGTGATGAAATCCATATTGATAATCTCCCACTTCCACATCGGAATTTCCATTTCTTGCAATAATCCGCCGGGCTTCTGGTGTTCAATCTTGACCTGCTGACAATTTGGACACTGGGCAACAAATTCGGCAATATCCCTTTTCATACTATCCCACCAAAATAAACACCTGAGGTCATGGTACATTTTTGTGGCCCCTGGATGAACAGAATACCGAGAATAATGTGCCTCGCCCATTACCTATTGTCGTAGGCCTGCAACGTACGCGCACGCCCGCCTATATAGTAATACTCCACCGGACGAAAGCTAAAACGGGTCTTTTCCCCGGCTGGCGTCCCTCGTATCTCGATATCGTATCAGATAGGGTCTTCGCACCGACAAGTTACACCCCATTTTAACCGAGTCGAATTAGAGTATAATATATTGGTGATTCCTATTTATTTGATTTTTAAGGGAGTCGCCATTTTTAATTATTTAGGGTGAATTAGGACACCTAATGTTTATTAAAGTCATGTTTAAAGTTAATTGTGTTTAAGGTTCCGCGACAACTTAAGATTCTAGGTAAGGGTTCAATTAGTCTAAAGGGAAGGTATTAGGCATCCTTTAAGACCCATTAACAATGGTTAACCGACCGGACTAAATTTAATTAAGCTAA
>NW_026725084.1:0-8321 GCF_029784015.1 Lycium ferocissimum
GGAGTGAAAATTTGGGGGTACGTATCAAAACCCTTACTTTTCACTAAGACACGCTAAAGAAAGAAGGGTTAAGCTATATACCTCAATCGTCTAAGCTAATCCAACTCAAGTCTCGACTCTCCAAGGTCTACACAACGTCGATAGATATCGAATATTAGTCATAAACATCAAGTTAATCCAATCTCCAAGCCATTACTTTTTCTACATAAATTTGGGCAGCATTTCCCCTATAAATACGACATCCCCGAGAGTTCAACTCGGCCAAATATCCAACAACAATACCAACGATCACATCAACAATATCAATAGGCAATTCCAAACGCATTCTAATATTAATAACTCCTTTCTACATAATTTGACGACGTTCATATATATTCAATTCAACTTCATGTATCCAAACTAATATCAACGATCGCACCTACTTCACCCGAAACCTCCAAAATTTCAATAAGACAACAACAATACATTTCGATCTTCCATATTCATCAACAACACCAACAATCCACACATTTAACAACATTATTGCCATAAATACAAGAAAGCATATTTGATTCACATTAGCTAGCAAAACAGCCCGCACACGATTATAACTTTCATTTGAGTCGTTAAACTTTCATTTACATCATAGAATCCGCAACAACATCTCAAACATACTAAATAAAATGAGTTCTTCATCCCTACATAGCACTACATACACACGGCCAAACTCCACAACAACCACAACTTCAACTTAAAACCATTCGAGCACCTTCATTCTTGTCACATAATTTATGACAACCACAATACTAAATAACATCAATTCATCATTCCTACAACACATGGCACATTCACGGCCACAACAACAACACACGGCTACAACTTAAACATCATACTTTCATTCATTTCATTCATTTCTACATATCACAACATGCACAAATCATCCATAAAACATGTGCTGTAAGATTAAATCTCACCTTTTCCATTGAATTTCTTCACTGCCAGGCTCCCAACCGCACAAACGGATGTTTTTCTTTTGCTCCAACAACCCTTCCATGGTATTTCCAGGACCTTCCAATTGATATGAAAGCTTGAAGAAAACAATTTCTCATGATCACTTTATTGGGCTGGTTCGGCTGTGCCCTTGCCGTGTCTCCTTCTTTCTTTTTTCTCTCCATATTTCTTGAAATTTCTCAGAGGTCAATTGATGAAGATGACTTTGGGTTGTCATCTTATATATACATTTATAATTAATACATGTGGCCTATGGCCCACATGCACATGCAAGGCCACATGGCCATTTTTTTCATGAAATAAAATTTTCAAAACTTCACTTTTGGTCCCAAATTTTCATGAAATGTCTAACTTCCCATAATTCATTTTTGGTCCATATTTCATGAAATATTAGTTTCCATAATTTCACTTTTACCCCAAATTTCCTTAATGCCTCCATCCAATGAAATCATAAGCAACTTATGCCTTACAACAAAGTCGAAAGATAGCCTTATCTTTAACTTGTCGCAACTAACTTAAAATATTCCGACGTACAAAATGCGAGATATAACAGGACGTGCCATCAGAGAGGAAAGAAATGGTTCTAGATCCATCACTTGGCTAGTCTTGGTGTCCGATTGGCTGATTCCCCCGGAAATATCAGTTTCGTTCGCAGTGTATCGTCGAATCCTCTATTACGGAAGAAGAGATTACAAATAGCCGCATGAGGATCCTATTCTGCACACACTATAGAGATAGGCGCCCTGCAAAGGAAAAGACCCCTCGTTCGAGCTACTCCGATGGAGCATTATTAATGTGGACAAAGCATTACGTGTAATTCGACGTTGCGGGCCGCGGCGATTAAAAGGCGGGCGAGGGCACACACGCCCGTTATTCGTTCACCTAGGGTCTATGAAGATGTATCATGATCTCGTATGTTTATACCGGTGGGGATAGCATGAAAAGAGACATACGCAGTTCGTCGTCGCGTTCAAATTGTCACCAGTGAAGATCGAGCATCGAAGCTTTTCTGGTTATTGCAGACACTTCGAGATTCCGACGTGAAAGCGGAGATAATTAATATGGATTTCATTACGTGTTTACCTCACACTCCACGAAAGTATGAATTCATTTGGGTTATTATTGACAAGCCGACAAAATTCACCATTTCCTCCCAATCCCACTACGTACCTGTACCAGGATTACGCCAAAGAGAGACATGAGATTATATATCACTAGGTTCCTCATATCTATTATCTCCGATAGAGGTGCCCACTACGCCTAATTCTCCCGGAGATCATTCCGGTGGAAGGATTGGGGACACAGATAGTTCCCGCACAAGATTCCATCCCTGGGCCTGACGGACAGTGCCGACAGACTATCCGTACGGAAGATATAAGCCGCGGCCCGTGTTATTGATTTCGTAGGTAGCCGGGATGACCATTTGCCGCTTGTTGAGTTTGCTTATACAATGCTTACCACTCCAAGATTCAGACATGGCACCATATGAGGCCTCGTATGGCAGGGAAGCGTAGGTCAACAAATCGATCGGGTTGGTTCGATGTCGGGGAGACCGACCGATTGGCCCGTATATGATCTGAAACAGTGCTTGATAAAGTGAAACTTATTCGAGAGAGATTATTGATGAAATGTTGTAGCGCCCATTTAAAATTACATGTATAATCGCCTACGACATTTGGAGTTTCAAATTGAGACTGTGTATTCTGTTGTCACCTATGAAAAGTATGAGATTTTAAGAAAAGGTGAAACTCAAATTCAAGATATCAGCCTTTATCGACGATGTACCTCTAAATAGGCAAGGTCAGCTTATGAATTAGATCCGCCACCGATTTGGGGAGCGTACTATTACACCCCAGTTTCTGCACATTGAGATTTATTACGAGTTAGCTAGTTAACTATAGACACCGGAGTTATTGTCGAAAGGATGCAAGATCATTGATGCCCGTTTTGCAATACAAGAGTCCGAGTTCGTGTAATAGGTTATGGAAAGAAAGTTAAGGACAAGGCTATTTTCCGATTTTGGTTTAATGCGCAAGTCGCTTATAAATATTATTGGCATGGAATATTAAGGGCAAACTTAGAATCCAGGAACTATTATATTTCAAGGATTAAGTGTGCATGTGGACAAGATGACTAGGCAAGCAATAAAATTGGTCATCTTTATGACTTAAGAAATTCTAGAAACTTGGAGAAAAAGAAAGAAAGAAAGAAAGAAAAAAAGAATAAGGGGAGCCATGTGGCCGGCCACCTTGGTGTGGGCTATGGCCACACATGGTTGGCTACCACTGAAAATAAAATATGACCAAGTCATCTCATTTCATCATCTTCATCACTTGGAAATTTCAAGAAAGTTGGAGAGAAAACCACAAGGCCTATTCGGCCAAGCCCTTGGAAATTTGAGGGTCAAGAATTGATCCCCAAAATTATTTTCTCCTAGTTTCTCTACTAATTGGAAGGTCCTCGTTGACGGGGTGGGTGTTAGAACAAGAAAACCGCTCGTTGTTGTGTTTCACCAAAGCTAGCCGTGGGAGAAGTTGGTGGAAAAGGTAAGATTTAATCCTCCCTTACATGTTCTATGGATGATTTGAGCATGTTATAGTATATGGAAATGAATGGAATTCATGAAACTATGGATTATGTGTGTTGGCCGAATAGGCGCATATGTGTAGTAGGTGAAGAATCAACTTTGTTTAGCATGTTTTGGTTGTTGTTGTTGTGAATTCTATGTGATGGAAATGAAGGTGTTGAATGGTTTAAATTGAAGTTGTGATTGTTGTAAGTTGGGCCGTGTACATGTAGTATTATATAGGGATGAGGGACTAATTTTATTTAGTATGTTTGAAATGTTGTGTTGCGGATTCTATAATGAAAATGAATGTTTGATGACTCATGTTGATGTTGCAATTGTTGTGGGCTGTTTTGGACAGTAGTATGATGTTAATATAGGTTCTTGTGTCCATAAGAATGATGATTATTGGCATGCGGATTGTTGGTATAGTTTATGAATTTGAGAACAATTAAATGATTAAATAGAGAATTGACTAGTTATGGAAGTTGGAAAACAGCGTGTGGGCTGTTTTATGGAATACTTTGTTATGGGAAATGATATTATTGATGTTGATATTGTTGTTGTTGTTGTTGGTTGATGAATTGAGAATTCGGGCTAGGCACCTAAACAGGGGAGATGCTGCCCGATTTTCGATAGAATATAAAATAGTTTAAGTTGGAACTTGAGATAAGTATGTAATATAGATACTAACATTAGTGTGAATCCTCTCGAATGTAGATTTGCGAGCTCGGGCGGATAGACGTAGCCAATAGGAGGTCGAGCAGGTATGTTAAGGCTCACCCCTTCTTTCTTTGGCATGTCTTAGTTGAAAATAAGTTATGACACGAATTTCGAGGTAACTCTATTCCGGTGATCCGAGCACGTCTATGATTCTCAATGGCTTCTTGATATTTGTATTCCTAATGTGGTCAAACCCTAGTCCTTATGTCATTTGCATAATCAAGTTTCAAAAGTTGCATAAAGATTTTGCTTTCAAAAGAGTTTGTTTCTAAACGATTCCGAAACTACGAAAGTCCGTAACTTTCACCGAAAGGCTCGGATCGCTTCGATTTGTTCGTAGAAAGTTTTGTAACATATGATGACTTGATTCTTCATAGGCGGGCTCGGAATGATCGGATATACGACTATGGTCCCTATGATACTTTGATATACTCATGAGAATTGATATGTTTCCGAGTACCGTCCGAAAGATTTTTGATATAACTACTGCCCGGATTTTCAATAACGATATGAGAATGTTGAGCTATTTTGTCACACCCCGACCTTACTAGGGTGTGATGGGCACCGACCTTAAATTAATTGATCTTTAGTCGAGCGAACCCTTAAACGTTCATACATGATAAAAAACCTATCATTTGAAAAAAAATTTTAAGAAACATGAAACTTTTCAAAATAGAGGTCGAGTCGAGCGAACCCTTAAATGTTCGCGTTTTTATATCTATGAAAACCTTCGCCTACCAATCACATAAATTTTTGCCAACCGACAACATCCGAAAATACACACTCTTTTAACATCTATAACCGATTCGCGTTCCTCGACACCCAATCCAAAGTGACACGTCTCGCAAAGTCTCTAGGATGTACAAATACATGACATAAGTACTTGACTCCGGCAACACTCCGAACCGAAACGGAGCTCGCCAATCCCGCGGGAACATCTTCTAGCAAAGTCTCTCTTCATTCGGGTGTACCGCGTGCAACAGCATGAAACGCAGCCCCCCGAAGAAAGGGGGTCGCAAGATATATGTACCGAGTATGTAAAGCGATAACAAACAATAACCATAGCTTAATTTAGAAGAGAAGAAACCACAATCAAGCTCATTACCCGCACGTACTTTTGGAGGAAACATAAATGTACACATGGGGTCTTAGAACAATCCTTAAGTAAATAATGCAAGTGAACACACGTTCTTCAAGCATACACGATATAAATACGATACGTAAATTCTAGTATGCACATCTAAATATAGTATCACAAATTCCGCCCGGACGTACCGGCTTCCGGCCTAATAATAATAATAATAATAATAATAGTAATAATAATGACAACAACAATGATAATAATGATAATAATGATAATAATCCCGCCCGAGTGCGCGGTCCCGACATACGTCTATCCCCGGCCCTCCCCGGGCGTGCGGTCCCAAATAAAATGATCCCCCGGGCATGCCGGTCCGAACAGATGTCTATCCCGGCTCCTTCGGGACATGCCGGCCCCGACATAATATTCCTAGCCCTTCGGCATGCCACTCGTGACATATCGGCTACCGCGCCGTCTCTTCGGGCATGCCACTCATGACGTAATACTAATCCTAGCCCGCCCGGCATAATAATAATAATAATAATAATACTAATAATAGCGTTGTGGAATGTAGACATAAGTCGTAGGTGGAATGAAATAATAAAATCTCGCACCCCCCGGAGTGGTTTGAAGAGTCTTATATAATAAGATATCGCACTCCCTTCGGATAGTGGTTTTGAAAAGTTTAAATAATAAAATCTTGCACCCCCCTTCGGAGTGGTTTGAAAGGTCAACTTTATATTTTCTTTAATGCTGGTAACAAAACCTTAAAATCATTTGTAAACCGCAAACACGTTTCTAGTAAATACGAGTTAGCATAAAAAGGTTAACGCACCGTATGCACATGCAAGTAGTAGTGAGAAATTAAATGCTTTTCAAGTATCGTCATGGACATCATTCATTATAAAACATCTACGACCATTTCCAAGCAATTCGAGACCGTTTATGGAAGTTAGGGACATTGTGGGCCCACCTTGGGCCAAGCCGGTCAAGTGGCGTACCAAAATTACGAACATTAGCCCTTGTGAAGTCGTCTACGAAAGTTTCAAGGCAATCCGGTTCCAATGGTGAAAATTACGGATGTTTAGGCCATTTTTCCAACTATTTAGAGCATATATAATTCAAATTTTTGAATGAAAAAGGGGCAACTTTAGATGCGTATTCCTAAGAGAGTCATCCTCGGGGTTGTATTCAAACCTATCACACCTAAGACATGCCAAAAGAAAGAAGGGTAAGGCTTTACATACCTTTCTTGCCTTTTACTATCGCCAATCTCAAATCCCGTTTCGTCCAAAAGCTAAAATGGTCACATTTACCAATTACTATTCATGAGACTTACAATTTTCAACCTTAACCAATCTTGTTCTACAAAATTTGGGCAGCATCTCCCCTATACATATAGCATCCCCCAGATTCAACTCTATTTTCAAAACAATCATCAACAACATCAACAATCACAATAGAACACACAACTAGTCTTCTTCTTAACATAATGCAATAGCTTCCATTCCGACTTCAAATTTTCAAACCAACACCCACCATACTCACATTCATTACTAATCAAAATCATTACGATGCCATTCGGAAACATTTCGTATCATTTCTACAATATATGCACAAGATATACAAAATATACAAACTTTCCACCAAAGCCATAATTCATCCAAAACTTCCAACCTTCAACATAAACATCCACAACACATTTTCACCTTCCATTATCATTAACAACAATCATAATTTGCACTTACAACTTCATTCTCATAATTACATAAACTATAATAAAGTCACATATTTTCCAACAACAACTTAACAATAATTTTTTTTCCATGCTAACTAGAACCACTAACCTTCCATTTCCATCATAAAACTCCAACAACACAATTAACATACTAAATAATATTTATTCATCTCCCCTTCACCTATAACCTTTACCACCGGCCACAACACCCAAACTTCATACTTTCATTCATTTCCACATATTACAACATATATATACCATCCATAACATGTGAAAAGAGGATTAAAACTTACCTTCTTCAACATTTTCTTGTTTCCATGCTCCTCTCTAATTCCAAATGAAATTATATTCGTATTAGTGCTTGTTGCCCGGACTTCGATTAATTACCATTACTTGAAATTTTACTCAAAATCTCATTTTGTAGGTATCTTGCCCCTTTCTGTTGCTGAATTTTTCTGGAAAGTTTTGGAACTTTTGGCTGAAAAAAAATGAGATTTTTGTCCCTTAAAACGGACCGGCCGAAGTCGGTTTACTGAGCTACGTTTCTTGTAAGCGGCAAGACCGTGTGCTTGTAGCGTGCCGCGGGAAAGCTGTTTCTCGTCGATGCTTCAGCCTTGTATGCCGTCTATAATTCTCTACTCCGATGTCCTATCAATGAGCGGTTTGTTGCATTACAAACTAGACTCGACGAACTTCATTTTAGGATTTTTGAAACACCTTAAAACTCCACATATACTATGATGAGGTACATGTCAAACTCGTCATCGAAAACGCGGGGTATAACACATTTCCTCGTGAAACTTTCTTCATTAAACTCACCTTATAAAAATTTGTTCCCCCCAAATGGGAGCGGCCAATTAATCCATAAAATCGGGGGCCCCGCCATGTCCCCTGCATATTTATTTGGGGGCTAAAATTTCTCTATGATATAGAATAATATATGAATATGATATATGTATATGTATATGGGGGAAAATGGGAAAGGGGGGCGAAACGGGTAACCAGATGTTTGGGATAATATGACATGATCCCTCCCCGGCGGGGGATCCTCGAGGATATGTGGATGGTGGCCGCCCAACAAATATTATCGGATGGTGCCCTTCGCGGCAATAATATCATGGATCCCGCACGTTCCCGCAAAAAAATATATATATATAGGATTGGGGGCCCCTTCCCCAACTAAGTTTAAAACCCCAAAAAAGGGACTGGATGTTCTTGTTTTT
>NW_026725085.1:0-8603 GCF_029784015.1 Lycium ferocissimum
ATATAAGATCGGGCTACCATCAAGTGAGAGTCGTAGAAGAAGACATTCCCAAAACAAATTTTCGAACGAGAGATATGGCCACTATGAATTCCGAGTGACGTCGTTCGGATTAACTAATGCCCCTACAGTTGTTTATGAGCTTAATGAATAATGTGTTCCGGCCGTTCTTGGATCTTTTTGTGATAGTATTTATCGATGATATCCGGTATATTCTCGTACGGAAATCGAACATGCGGATCATTTAAGAATTGTTCTTGGCGTTCTCCGAGCCCGGAGTTGTATGCAAAGTTCTCAAAATGTGAATTTTGGCTAAATTCCGTGGCATTTTTGGGCCATGTTATCTGATGACGATCCGGCCGACACTCGAAGATTGAAGCAAAGTTGAAGACTTGGCCAAGACCTACGACGCCAGCGTCAAGTTCGTAGTTTTCTTGGGTTGGCAGGATATTATCGATGATTTGTAGAGGGCTTTTCGTCTATTTCAGCGCCATTAACTGTTATATCCCGTGTTTCATACGTTTGGATACTTCGAGAAAGTCGCGGCAAGTTAAGGACGAGATCACTTTCGAGAGATATTGTAATGTGCAAGTTATTATGAATATTAGGTACGGAGGTTATTAGTATGGAAATGTTCGGAAAGGGCAAGGGTAAGAAGGAAAAAATTCGCAAAATGGTTCATGATAATATTGCGGAAGCCCTGGGGACAAAATGGGAATTTTACAAAATTGTCTTGAAATTTCTAGCCCAAGCCAAGGCTTGGCCGTGTGGTGTGTGCATGTGCATGTATATATATATGGGTCCCACTATTATATGGATGAAACTTATGAAGTAAGTCAAGTGGTCATCTTTATTAATTGAAGAAAATTCTAGAGAATGGAAGAAAATTTGAAAAAAAATAAGAGAGAGCATGCACATGACCGGCCATTTGCATGCAAGAGTAATATAAAAAGATGACTAAGTCATCTTAATTGTCCAAAAATCTCTAGAAATTTCAAGGAGGAGAACAAAGAAAGAAGAAGAACAACAAAGGGCCAATTCGGCCAAGAAAGAGAGAAAGAGAGACTAAAAATCTTGTTCCAAAAATTTGGCTGTTCATGTATTTCCGCTAAGTTGAACGTCCTCTTCGACATGGTATAGTTGTTGGAGCAAGAGAATCACCCTTTCTTACAAAATCATAACTCTAGCCAAGAAGGAAGTTGAAGGAAAAAGGTAAGGATTTAACCTTCTTTTATATATTACGGATGGTTATGCATGTTATTGTATGTAGAAATGCATGAAATTCATGAAATAGGGATGTGTGTGGTGGCCGAATGGATTGGTGAGGTGTTGGAGTGATGAGTTCATTTTATTTAGTCGTTTGATTGTTGTATTGTGAATTCTATAATGTGAAATGAGGATTTAATGATTTGAAACAAAGTTGTAATTGCTATGGAATTATTATGAGAGTGTGGCCGTGTGTTTGTGTAGTTGGCCGTGTGTATGTGATGTTGAAGGGAGAATGAATGAATTAATTTTATGTTGTGTGTTGGTTGTTGTCGTAATGTGTGAAGTAGACGAAAAACTCGTGAAAATATGTTGATAGTGGTTGTGGCCGAGAATGATGAGGTTTGGTAAGATTGTTATTATTGTTGATAGTTTGGCCGGGTTGAATTCTGGGATTGTTGTTGATTGAAATCGGCCGAATGAACTTGGTGGGATGGAGTATTTACGGGAAATTTCGCCGAAATTTCGGTAGACAAGTGATTACTTTAAATTTCAACTTCTAGATGCTCTAATTAACATTTGGTAAATGTGACCAAATTGTAGATTTTGGCGAATTTGGAACTTGAGTTTGGAGAGGCGTAAAAGGCGGAAAAGGTACGTAAGGCTTCACTCTTCCCTCTTTGGCATGGCTTAGACGTATTAGGTTTGGACACGGACCTCGGGGGACGATCCTATTCCTAGAAATCTAAGATTGAATTTGACCCTTTTTTCATTCAATAGAATTGAATTAAATGTTTTACTAATAGTGGAAAAACTGCATAAACATTTAGAACTTGCATAAATAGGATTCGACTACTCCAAAACTTACGTAAGTAATGTCACGAAATGTATTATACGTAAATTGTGTACGCCGCCTCATTAGACCCGAGGTGGGCCCATCGATCCCGGATTTTCCTTCATTGTTCTATTTATCAAACGATAAGTGTTGTAACCATTCTAATGAAAATATTTTCGTGATGACAACAACGAAGATATTAAAGAAGAGAATATGTGTATGACGAGCGTGATAAGAATGATTCCATGCTTTCTCTTAATGCCATTCTTCCTCGATAGTCTCGCCTTATAATATTAGTTCCTTCAAGGTGAGACATGACGATCATGATTATTCCATAATGTAATCGGAGGTTACCGACCTTACGTCACTCCGATAGAGTTATAGCTTTGATTGGGCTCTTATGCATGCTTAATATGTAATAGTTACACCGTGCCTATATGGTCGGGCAGTCACCGCTAAGGCGGGCAGCTTACAGATGATCACACCGTGCCTATATGGCCGGGCAGACACCGCCAAGGCGGGCAGCTATATGTATACACCATGTCTTGGTGACATGGGCAGACACCACTAGTGGGCGGCACGAGATGATTACCCCGGACGCGGGAGGCCCGGACGCGGGCTAACGATGATATGTGACTCAGACAGGTTGAGATGATTCAGGCAGGTTGTGTATGTATGTATGTATAAAAAGAAAGGAGTAAAAGTAAGCGTGCATGATTCCGCCCTCAGGGGCAGACAGTTATATGTCATGTCTTTACTCACATTTCTTGTATTGTTTTATTGTGCTATTGTTCATGCTCTGCTCCTGCTATTATACTATGATTCATGCCTTACATACTCGGTACACTATTCGTACTGATGTCCCTTTTTGGCGGACACTGCGTTTCATGCCGCGCAGGTAAGCAGGTTGACGGACTTGATCCCTAGGAGCTCTCCAGCAGTACATTGACGTGCTCCAGTTATTCCGGAGCTCCAGCCTAGTGGTACTACTTTTGTGTACATATTCGGGCACGGCAGCATCCGGCCCCTTTTAATATCTTATGCATTTTGTTTAGAGGCTCGTAGACGAGATATGTTCAGTCGTGCGCCTTTTGTATAAATCTTATTCCCGTCGATGTATATTAAATTAGTAAAGTTTATTAGTATTTATTCATAATAGTGTTGATAACGATAATGCTAAGAAAATAAGTAATGGTGTAATTTGTGTGGCCCACTTGTAGCAAGAGTACGAAACGCTACAAGGGGTGCTCGGTACAAGTATCGGGTACTCGTCGCGGCCCCTAGTTGGGTCGTGACATTAACGAAGCTAACTCAGAAGTCAGCTAAATTCCAGTGGAGTGATGCTTGCGAGCGTAGTTTTCAAGAGTTGAAAGATAGATCGACTTCACCCCGCGTGCTCACACTCCGGAAGGATCGATGGCTACGTGGTATATTGTGATGCTTCCGGCGTCGGACTAGATGTGTTAATGCAACATGGGAAGGTTATTGCATATGCATCGAGACGCTTATGAATCATGAAAAGAATTATCCGACTCATGATCTTGAATTTGCCGCGGTTATTCATGCCTTGAAGATATGGAGACATTACTTGTATGGTGTGCGTGTTGACATCTATACGGATCACAAAAGCCTTAAATATATTTTCAAACAGAAGGAGTTGAATCTGCGACAGAGGCGATGGCTAGAACTACTGAAGGATTACGATGTAAATATTTTATATCATCCCGGGAAGGCAAATGTGGTAGCGGATGCCCTTAGCCACTGATCAATGGGTAATTTATATGGAGTTCCTCCGGAAAGGCGAGAAATGGTTCGTGAGCTCCACCAACTAGCAAGTCTTGGAGTACGTGCAATTGATTTGGGTGATGCAAGTATCCGCATCAATGACCCTACTTGCCAGCTTCCTCTTTAAATGTAGAAGTAAAGGAGCGACAAGATGAAGACCCTCACTAAGTCATTATCGAGACCTAGCTCATGAAAAGGAAAAGTCTCCGTTCGAAGTTTCCTTAGAAGGGGTTCTTAGATATCGGGACAAAGTTATGTGTACCGAATGTGGCAAGCTTGCGCCAGCGGATTTTAGAGGAAGCGCATTATTCCCGGTATTCCATTCATCCAGGTACAACCAAGATGTACCATGATCTTAAGTTGATATACTGGTGGGATGGCATGAAGCGGGACATAGCAGAATTTGTAGCCCGATGCCCGAATTGCCAGCAAGTAAAGGCCGAGCATCAAAAACCAGGAGGTTTGTTGCAAGCGATGGAAATTCCTACGTGGAAATGGGAAGAAATTAACATGGATTTTGTGGTAGGATTACCCCGATCGCGAGGGAAGTATGATTCTATATGGGTGATCGTGGACAGACTCACGAAAAGCAGCCCATTTTCTCCCGTTAGGACCACGTATTCGCCGGAAGATTATGCTAAATTGTATCTCAAGGAGATTGTACGACTTCATGGCATTCCTTTGGCCATTATCGCGTACGTAGGGGCAAGTTCACGACCAAGTTTTGGAAGTCCTTCCAAGAAGGTCTAGGTACTCAAGTCAAACTCATCACGGCGTTCCATCCCTGAGAATCGACGGACAAGCCGAGCGCACCATTCGACCTTGAAGATATGCTACCAGCGTGTGCCGGACTTTGGTGGTAGTTGGGATGAGCATTTACCCCTTATTGAATTTGCCTATAACAAGCCTACCATTCCAAGATCCAAATGGCCCCATATGAAGCCTTGTACGGAAGAAA
Source organism: Lycium ferocissimum (assembly GCF_029784015.1). Taxonomy (NCBI): domain Eukaryota; kingdom Viridiplantae; phylum Streptophyta; class Magnoliopsida; order Solanales; family Solanaceae; genus Lycium; species Lycium ferocissimum. The sequence goes on from NW_026725085.1 coordinate 4,782, forward strand.
ATGTAGATCTCCGGGGTGGTTCGAAAAGGGAGAAGCACGATTGATAGGTCCCGAATTGGTCCAACAAGCGGTCGAGAAGGTTAAGATAATACGAGATCGATTGTTAACGGCCCAAAGTCGTCAAAAGTCTTACGCGGACAATCGCCGACGAGACTTGGAATTTCAAGCTAATGATTGGGTATTTTTGAAAGTATCGCCAATGAAAGGAGTAATGAGGTTTGGTAAAAAGGGGAAATTGAGTCCAAGATACATCGGACCTTATAAAATTATCCGTAAGGTAGGTCGTGTAGCCTACGAACTGGACTTGTCTTTAGGGTTTGAATCCGTGCATCCAGTATTCCATGTTTCGATGCTTCGTAAGTGTATTGGAGATCCCAAAAGTGTAGTTCCAATTGATGATGTGCAAGTAACAGAGAAGTTGACATATGAAGAAGTGCCTATTGCTATTTTGGATAGACAAGTACGAAGGCTTCGGAATAAAAAGATTGCCTCAGTCAAAGTTCTATGGCGAAACAATAACCGGGAAGAAATGACTTGGGAAGCAGAGGAAAAGATGAAATCTATGTACCCCCGTTTATTCCAACCCCCAAGAGAGGTTCAAAGTGGAACGTCGACGATATAAGGTATGTATGCTTTAATTTTATACTTTTGGTCGTGTGTGGCCATGGATGTGTTAACATGGTTATGTAGCCTATGAGGCAATGATATTGTGGGTTGTTGTGCCAGGTTTGTAGTGTCCAAATTACAAGGGAAACTCTGTCGAAATTTTCTAGAATACCCGAGTGTCGAACATTCGAGGACGAATGCTCCAAAAGGGGGGGAGAATGTTACGCCTCGAAAATTTTCCCGTACTTGAGTGATGAGTAGAACCAGGAAGGGTTGAGTGTATGGTGTTGGATAGGTCGGGGATGGCTAAATATGAACTTTGGAAATCATAAAGTTGCGGAGAGTTTTTCAGCCCAAAGGTCGTATATGGGCACTATACGACCCGTAAAGTGATTTACGGACCGTATAGTGCAATCGTCCTCCACCGTTGAAAATCTCAACTTTCGTTAAAGCATGAACCGATTAAAAACGACCGAGGACGGCTCCGTAAACCGGTTCACGAACCGTAAATCGTGTCGTAAAGTGCCATGTCCCTCGCCCAAGCTTCGTTTTTTTAAATGCTTAAACACGACCTGGAGGACGGGCCGTAAACCAGAATACGGTCTGTAAACTGTGGTTTACGACCACTGTTCACCCGACGAGAATTCATTAAACACCAACGTTGGAGTTATTAAAAAGGGACTTAGGCATCATTTTAATTCATTCTCCATTTATACAACACAAGAACACTCTAGAACTCTCCAAAATATTTCTTCCATAAGAATCAAAGAGAATCAAGGGTAAATCAAGATTTACACCACCAAAGTCACGAAATCAAGTGTGACAATATAACAAGGGATTATCTAAGTGAAGAAATTCCAAAGAAGGTGGAACTAGGGTTTTGGCTAAGCGAAGTATTTCAACTTAAAGATTGCTCAACCACCATCCAAGGTAAGTTTTATGACCATTCTACATTGTTTGAAGTATTGGAAAGCTTAGACACTTGAAATATAGAAGAACATAGAAATGGGTCATTGTTGAGTGAATAGTGACACAAATGAGTGATGGTTGACTTGAATTATGAATGTTGAAGTGTTGTGAATACAAGTACGTTATAAATGATGTTTATATCATGAAACGAGCATTAAACGCATGAAAACGCAAGGATGAGTTAGAAGTAGAAATAAAGGGATATTGGAGGAAAATGGTGGATTTTGATAAATGTACGTAAATGACGACTTTTGATTGCGATATTGTAATTTCTTAGCTAATGAAAGGATGAACTCTCTTGAAGGTATAAAATGAGCAAATTCTTTAGAGGAGAACCAAGCAAGTGGTAGAGTAAGCTAAACGACAAAGGTATGCGAGGCATTACCCTTCCTTCTAAGGCATGAATCTTATGCATGATTTTTCGTCTTCCTTCACGAATTTCCTACGTCCCTAGAGATGAAAAGTCTAAGTTCATGAATGACTTAAACGGGACAAGATATATGTTATGAATGCGATAACGACTCTAGAGACCAAGATATGATGTTCTTACGAAATCAATAATGATGATCACGATCCATTGGCCTTCTTCTTATATGTACTCACCTTAAATTGTAAATCCCTCTAAGGTGAGATATGATGCTCATGCTTATTCCATAACGTGACCGGGGTTTACGACCTTATGTCACCCCGACATAAACATAGCCGTTCTTAAGCTTAATGTATGTGTATGTATATGTAACTAGGGATGCTAAACCATAGTAATATTGTGATAAGCCGCGATATGTCCATGTAATGAATGTTAATAATGTTAAGCATATGAAATGCATGGTATGTGTGATGATGTGATTCCACCGCGCCTAATTGTCCGACATGTCACCGCTACGGCTACGGCCGCTACGATTCCACCGCACCGAGAAAAGCGGACACGACCACCACTAAAGTGGGTGCATATGATGGTCACCCGGACGCGGGTCGACGATATGATGATAGATGATTGATGTGTTGATGCTTGCATGTTATAATAATGTACATGACATATTTACGCATGATGTATGTATACGAAGCTTATTCTTATTTAAGGAGTACTCAGGTTAAATCTTCATTTCGGAACCATGACTTCCAGATTATGTTTATTTCATTTTCGCCTTACATACTCAGTACAATCTTCGTACTGACGTCCTTTCCTTGGACGTCGTGTTCATGCCACAGTAGACAGGAGACGAGGCCGATCCCTAGAGCCAAGAGGCCGATTTTGTGAGCACTCCATCATCCGGAGGTGCTATTGATTATTCTTTTGGTACATATTTGTTTATTCATATTTTGGGCATGACGGGGTCCTGTCCCGTCCATATGTGTAGTACTCTAGTAGAGGCTCGTAGATACGCATGTGTGGGAAGTATGGTCCCATGGTCTCCACGTATATTCATGTATATGTACGTATATGTATAAATACCTTTTGTTAACCGAAAGGTTTATGTCTATAAAAGTGATTATGTTCTAAATGATGAGATGTTTTCATGAAATTGGACAAATGTTATGAATAACGAGAGTATATAGACACAGCGGTGTTTTATCGTGGTTAGCCCCGATGCCCGTCGCGGCCAGTGGCAACGTGAACGCACGTGCCGCTTAACACAGCTCGATCCAAATAGCCCCTATAGGTACCCTTTATATACTTCTAGTACTCATTCTTTACCTATTAGCTTCTAAGCGTTTTTCATGGTCATCACTTATCCGTTAATACCTACATTATCCCATAAGACTTATAAGCATATTTTCGGGAGCCATTAGGACTTCTTCCTAATTAACTAAACCTCAAACAAATCCTGAGGTACATCATAAACCTCTCTTCTAGCATTAAATACCTCATTAGGGATCTTCTACTAGCTCACTATTCAAGTCCTACTAAGCATTCCTTAAGAACATATTTCTAAATTCAACGAAGTGACGTAAGGTCGGTAAACCTCCAGTTTCTGTTACGGAGCTAACATCATTGGCATAGGAAGTTGTGTTGTTGCGAGCTATCTGGCTGTAAATATATTTGTATTTCTTCCATTTGTAATTCAATTTGAACCAAAGATGGAAGATTTCGAGGGTTATCAAATGATACATAGTGCGACATGCTTAAAACAAAGTATTATAGTAAGAATAGAATAGATACCTTGGATACAGGTGTAAACTTCTCAACGATTCTCTATCATCTCTTTATTTTTTTCTCACCTAAGGAACGATAATCATAAGGTAACC
>NW_026725086.1:0-18725 GCF_029784015.1 Lycium ferocissimum
TGTGATTGGTTTTTTTTGACTAGAATTTATGTAATTTGAAAAAAAAACATTATTTCCAAAGAATTTTTCATTTTATCTTTTTTGAAAAACAAATTTTGGGCGAATATCTTGGGGGTTCTTTCCGAGGGGTGGGGTGCCCATCACCCCCAAATAGGGTGAAAATAAAGTGCGGAAGCGGGGGAACAAAGGGGAGTTTTCCAAGGTTTTAGGAGAAACAAAAACCGAAAAAAACGGGGAAGTGGAAGAATCATAAGTCCAAATACCCGCAATTGTTTCCACCCCCAAAAAGAGGTTGGAGAGACGCCGTTATCCAAGGTATGTAATGTTTTTTTTAATGTTTTTGGCGGGTCGCCTATTTTTTCCATTGTTTTGTCCCTGACGCGTTTTATTGGGGTTGCGTGAGATGGAAGAATCACGGAAACTCCGAAATTTTAGGATTTCAAGAATTAACATTCGGGGAAAGTTTTAAAGAAAAAGGTGTTACCCTCAAAAATTTTGGTCGTTGTGCAAAAAATACACTAACGGGGGGGACGATAATGCCCCCTACGACGAAAGGTTTTGCGATTTAATTAAGTTTCCCAAAGGCTTTTAAAGGTAGAAGAAAGTTTGTAAGGGAAAGGGTTTGTCTTTGGGGGAAGGATTTTCAAATCAAAAGAAGGATCTAATAATTTTTAGAAAGAGTTCCCGGCTCCTTAGATTGTTAATGAAGTTTTAAAAAAGTAAAGGGTTCCCAAAGTTGGAGATCAAACAAACACAGAACAAGTTCGGGGAAGGTGGATTTTACGCCCTTTTTATTTCCCGTTTTTTATACAACCCATATAATGGTCCCTATAACCATTACAGGAAGGAAATCCCAAAAGGGTTAGGTTTAATTTTCTGCCTATAATACTATCGTCCTATGGTCCTTAATTTGGGACTTTTAATTTTTTTTAAAGATGACCCCAAAAATTTCTTTATCTTTTCATTTCCTCCACTTTTCTCAAGGCCTCTTTTTCCAAAAATTCATTTATATATAAATTCAAGGGAAATCAAAGATCAAAAATACCAAAATGGTAGAATCTAAGTGCAGAATGCTAACTACACAGTTAGGAAATCTCGAAACTAAGTTAGTGGTTTTCTCCAAACGAAGCATTTCCATGCAAAATCCATTCCTACATAATCAAAGGTGATTTTTATGTTCATTTCATGCTATTATTAAGAGTATTGAATGGTTGAAAGACTTGGATTATGGAAAAAAATTAAAAGGAGGTACAAATATGAAGATATAGGAATTTTGAAACGGTTACTTGATTTGAATCATAGTTATTGATATGTTATGGGTATAATCTTGTTGCATGAATGATGCTAAGGATATCAAGAAGCATTATATATGAATGAATGCGACAACTGGGTAGTGACACCATGGTTATGGATGACTTTGAAGAGGGAATTTTGAGAATTGAACAATATCTGAAAACAAAGTTTATTGATCATGATGTTAGAGGATGTTGTTGTTGATGTTGGGAGTTGTTACATTATATGGATAAAATTGTAGAAACAAAAATCTTGCCTAATTTTCATTAGCTTTTTAGTCGCTTTAGCTTAAGCATAAGCATGTTATCGATTATCTAATTTTAGTACGAATTCTCTTGAATATAGAATTGTGAGTATCGGAGGGGAGCACTCAGTCGCAAATTTAGAGAGGCGAAAAGGTATGTAAGGCTAGTCCCTTCTTTTCTAAGGCATGACTTCCTTCATCTTTCTATGATTCTTATGTTCCGGAAACTATATGTCACGACCCAACCCGTAATACGGCGGTGTCCCCTTAACTGACACCCATACGTACCTACTCGACAGATCTAGCATACTGACTAATCCCGGCTAGGCATACATAAATTCATACGTATATAAAAATACGCGCGCGAACATATACATATATATACATACTCAAACCCGTACGTGCTTCGTTAGGGGCTATTGTGTCGGACAAAGTGGCATATCCATGTACCTACTCGTAACCCACGTTGATGTGACTCCAAATAGTCATATATATACGAACATATACGTAACAACGGAGATATATATATACCAAAAGTATCGACTCGGATCAAGGAGCTCTCCAAACGACAGACGGGTATCCTAAGCGGCGGCGTACCGTGCGCGCGTACGTACTGTGGGCATGTAACACGGCCCCCGCGAAGCAAGGGGGGGTCGACGAAGATGTACCGAGTATGTAAAGCGAAATATAACATATAATTATAATAACCGAATCGGATACGTAAAATCGTAGCCGGACGAATAATACGAAATAGAGCGGACGGACGGATTCGTAGCGAATCAAACTTACGGAGCGTACGGACGGATTCTCGGACGACGAATCGGATCTCGATGTAATCGGGGTCGAAAGCCCGGTCGCGATCGAACGGGGGTGTCGGGAATCGAGTCCAACGTATCGATTTCCGAAATGTGACGGAAGTCGAGTCCGAAATCGGACTCTACGAAGCGACAGACGGAATCATGCATGCGAGTCATAATCACGTACGAGACGGACATATCGGATTTCTTTCACGTACGGACGGATCCCGGCCCTAATAAGGGACGCGGTAACGAACCCGGCCCTCGTAGTACGGGACGCGGTGGACGAACGAGAATAGATCAAATGCCATCTGGCCGCCATCCCCGCTAATATCACATAATCGGACCATCATCGGGTCATATCGGATACGAACGAATCCGGCCGTACAACCGAGGGACGCGGTGAATAATGCGGTGAGGTGCACGAATCACGAGAACTGGCCGGGCGCGGTGAAGGAAGCATTGGGACATCCACGAACGGACAAATGAGAAACCATATATATACGGACGACGTACGGACGGTATCAAATCCGAGATAGCTCGGAAGGTAAATCAAATCGAGAATAGGCGGATCATATCGGAACGGAGAATATCCCGAGAATCGTAACCGAGAGGTCGGAATAATAGTCGGACTCGGAAAAGACGGTCATAATGCTCATTAGTTAGCGAGACGGAACATAATCAAAGTTAGCTATGAAAAATAGACAAAAACGGATCGATTTGAACCATACCGGGAGTATCGGAGTATCGTGGGCCCACCTCGGACCCAACCATAATAAAGGGCGTAAACTATGGATAATAAACCTTAGGGAGTCGTCCAAAATCATTTTAGAGTGTTTCGACTCCATTTATGGAAGTTATATACTTATAGGCCAAATTGGAGGGAAAGGGTTCAATCTTTTACCGGATTTTGCGCCAATTTCAATCTCGAATTACGAAAAGCGAGAGATGTCATCGAGGCTCGCCGTCAAGCCTATGTAGACTCGAGAACATGCCAAAGAATAAGAGGGAAAGGCTTTACATACTGAATTGCGCCTTATGCTCGTCAAATCTTACTTCCCGTTTCGTCCAAAAACTGCAAATGATCATTCTTACCAATTACTATTCATGCAAACTAACATTTCAATCTTGGGGTCATACTTGGCTACCGAAATTTCGGCAGCACCTCCCCTATAAATATGGCATCCCCGAGACTTAGTCTCGGCTCAGAATAACCAACAACAACCAACAACAATACCAACAAACACACTAAAACGCAATATGACCTATTTGGTCATTTTTCCAACACAACATCATAACTTCCATTTTCAACCTCATATTTCTAATTCAATCTCAACATACTAATCAAGATCGTTATAATTCCATTCGGAAACATATCATAATCATTTCTACCACCCATATACAAGATATACATAAGGTATACAAAACATGTAAACTTTCCACCAAAATCACAATTTATCCAATTCTTCCAAATTTTCAACATACAAGTTCATAACTCATTTCCATCATCCGAATTCATCAACCTTAATCATATTTCACACCTTAAGCACTTCATTTCCATCATTTCATAAATTCATTCTAAATCTACGTAAACGTCCACATTCCATTTTCATACAAACTTGCATCATTTTTCTTACGCTTACAATACAAGGATCATAACTACATATCTAACACATTAAATAACATAATTTGCTACCATTTCCAATTACCATGGCTCACGGCCAAGATCAACATTTCCATGTTCCATCAATTTCATCCATCCTTCATTTCCAATATTAATTCCATCATAACCACAATCATAATACAACATAAAATTCAACACATATCACATATATATCTATGCACACACACGGCCACACATGCACACACATACACGGCCTACACATTCTTCACACACATGCACACCATAATTCCATAATCTTCAATCAATTCCAACCATAATAACATACAACTTCTTTTCATAATTCAAGAACATAGAAATCTTACCTTTTCCAATACTTTCTTCTTTCCAAACCAAACACTCCCTTAACTTGAAAGTTGTACCATCTTGTAGAGAATCTTCCACTTAGTAATAATTCAAGAGGACACAATTTTTGAACCAAGAACTAAGGCTCCAAAATTTTTCTTTTCTTTCTCTCTTTCTTTCCTCTCAAACCCGAAATCTCCCTCTCTCTTTTGTCTTGATTTTTCCTTTGATTCTCTTGAAATTTCTAGACTTATGGTCCTTATATAATAATTGAGCACATGCAAAAATTAATATTATGGTGGGTTGGGCCTAGTTGGCCGGTCACCCCTCTACTCTTTGGGCCCAATTTTCTTTTCCATTTTCTTGGCCCAATAAGCTAGAATTCTTATTTTAAAATTTCCGAAACAAATTTCCAAAATTCCGATTTTTGCCCTTAGGCCTTATCCGGTGTTTTCACGTTCAAATTTCCATAACCGGCATGCACTTACTAAGAAAAATCCAAATTTAGCCTCATTTCTCACAAACCAAAATTATGTTCAAGTTTTCCAAATATGCAAAAATGCCGGATGTAACATCCTCCCCCCTTTAAAACATTCGTCCTCGAATGTTAGTTCAACCTCGTGGTGGATCAAAATGAGTCGGGGAGGTCTACTTGCCATTTATATACTTGCACTTGATCGGAAAATTTATGACGGCCTCCACTTTCCAGCTTATATTGCCGTACCGGAATTGTTCGCACCTTCTTAGATTGGATATACGGCGGACAGAATCTTAACCAGAACCAAAAGATCAAACGGTCATCAGACGGAGTCATATCCGGAATTAAGAGCACGAAAGCGCAACAGACAGAAGCATAATCCGACGTCGTCCTAAGCGGTCTCAAAATCAGAGCCAGACATACAAAGGTATATCAGACGGGTTTACAATCAAAGTCAGACATATGGGGGGGGTTTACCGGACAGATTTCAAAATCAGAATCAGACATATAGACACATATATCAGACAGATTCGCAATCGAGGTCAGACGTACAGACGGTATGCCCGGACGGATTTCGTGATCAGGAGACGGACATACGTAAATATATCGGACGATTCGTATCGGAGTCAGATGTACAGAAATTTATCAAACGGACTTGAGATCAGAATCAGACGCACCAAAGTATACCGGACAGAACTACGATCAGAGTTGAACGTACAGATGCATATTAAACAAACGTAATCGGTTCGAAGCACGGAGTGTAGACATAAAAATATGGCGTACGTAATCGCGATCGGAGATGCGAAATAGATTAACGAATTGCGACCATAGATCAAATGCACATGTTTTAGAGATCTCTAATCACTACATACTCAAATTCCACTTAAGTTACCCCAACTTCGCATTTAGTCTCCATATCCATATTTGTGAAAAATTCTTGACATACTTCCCGGGGGGGTCACCCCCCGCGATTGCCGGCGGTACCCCCGCCCACGCTTAACTCCAAAACTTTTACGCATTCCGGATGCGTTATCGGATAACCGAACCGCGTCGGTGCCTGCCTCACACGATCTTTGCCACGTAATCTAGGCGCCGATTCGTAGCACCTTAATAAGGTTTTTCGAAATTTTGTGGGGTCCCACCCGGTCCTACTTCACAATGCCATGTTACACAACTTCACTCATAATTATGCGGGAACAATTTATACATGTATCTCCGCCCGACTACGGATAATATTTTCAAAAAACACTCGTATACGAAATCTCCTAGAAAACTCTATACGGCCTAAAATACTCAATAAACCCGACTCGCCGCCTATCCTCGAGGACGAGCGTGCGCTCCGCGTCACCAATATCCATATCGTAAAGCGCCACCGACATACAGGCCTCCATCAAGTAACGATCCAGCCCGCGCACATAATGGTGCATCCGATCGGCCATATCACTATCGTCGATGACCGGGCACAAGGGTTCAAATCCAAATTATGCCGGGACACTCGGAATATGGCGTAATACGATGCCCTCCGGGGCAAAAGCGGCTGGCGGAACTCAAAGTGCTCCACCGGGGACGACACCCGGCCGGGACAACTGTCCGGGACTCCCTCGATCCTCGTGCAACATCCCGCTCCGGTGTGAGGCTAACTCCCGGACTCGACTCGGAAGCCGACCGTGTCCCGGAGGGCCTCATCCCCCGAATAAAGTCCTGGGGGGTCCTCCGAGGGGGACTCCGTAGGAGGCCCCGCATGTCGGAACTCACGAACCCGGGGGTCAACATCTCCGGATCGGGTCACGCGTCCCCGATCGGATCCGGCCCACTATCGTCGTCGGATCTCCGAAGGATCCGTCTCGATCGAATGTCCTATCCGCCTACTCGGCCCCGGGCGGACATCGGGGGCCTTCTTGGCACCCCCCATCTCCATCATCGAACGCGGCCCTCTTCATCTTTATCCTACAATCACCGGGCAAGGAGAGGGTCGGAACAATTTCCCAAATCGGGCGACGTTGTCGCTCTTTTCGGAGCCTCGCGTATATATAACGGTCGTTGGAAGGATCCATCCTATTACATACGGCTCTATCGCACGATCTAAGATTTCAACAAAGGGTAACACAACATCCTAGATGTCTCGTAGCCTCCCGTTTATAGATGTGGGGCCCATCACACCGATAAACAAGACTCTACTAGACACGGCTGCGTACACCCAGACGTACCTACCTAACAGATCCGACATACCGGATAGCTAATCTGCTCAGACATACATAAATCCATACAGACATAACATACATCGTACGAACATATATATATACATACATAAACCTGTACAGAGGCCGTTAGGGCTATTATATCAGACAGAGTTGCATATCACACATACTTACCGGACGGTGACAACCCACACCTCACGTATATGTGCACGCGGACCTCTAACATACAGAACAGAACCAGAAGACGGGACAGGGCCCCGCCGTACCCAAATAGTCATATATATATACAGAACATAGGAACAACAGAAAAAAATATATACCAAAAATATGTGCTCCGGATCAAAGGGAGCTCCTCAACTGCGGACTGAAATCCTATACCGGAGGCGGGTCACGCTGTGCGTCCGTACCTGTGGGCATGTAACACAGCCCCCGAAGACAGGGGGTCAGTACGAAGATGTACCGAGTATGTAAAGCGGAACCATAAATATATAATATAATAATCAGAATCAGATATGTAAAAGCACAACCGACGAAAATGCAGAAACAGAGCGGACAGAACCGGATTTGTAGCGGAGTCGGACTTACAGAACGTACGGACCGAATCATCGGAACGAATCGGACTTACGATGTATGGCGTACGGACCGAATCGATCGGAATACGTGGGTCGTGTCTTACGAGAATCGAGTCAAACGAGACGTAGAAATGTATGCGTAAGAATCGGACTTAATCGTAATCCAAATCGGACATACGAAACGAGACGTAATCATGCATGCGAGTCATAATCACATACGTACGGACATATCGATCTCTTTTCACATACGGACGGATCCCGGCCCTTTAATAAGGGACGCGGTAACGAACCCGCCCTCGTAGTACGGGACGCGGTGGACGACGAATCAAATCATATGCCATCCGGCCGCCATCTCCGTAATATCACATAATCAAATCATACGGGTCGTATCGGACCATATCGAGACGATGATCCCGGCCCGTACAACCCGAGGGACGCGGTGAACAATGCGGTGAGGTGCACGAATCACGAACCCGGCCCGGGCGCGGTGAAGGAAGCATTGAGACATCCACGAACGGACAAATGAGAAACCATATACATACGAACGACATACGGACGGAATAAATCGAGATAGCTCGAAGGTAAATCCAATCGAATAGGCGGATCATATCGGAACGTAATATCCGTAATCGTAACCGAAGTCGGAATAATAGTCGGACTCGGAAAGACAGTCATAATGCTCATTAGTTAGCGGACGGAACATAATCAAGAGTTACCTATGAAAAATAGACAAAAACGGTCGATTTGAACCATACCGGGAGTATCGGAGTGTCGTGGGCCCACCTCGGACCCAACCATAATAAAGGGGCGTAAACTATAGATAATAAACCTTAGGGAGTCGTCCAAAATCATTTTAGAGTGTTTCGACTCCATTTATGGAAGTTATGCACTTATAGACCCAAATTGGAGGGAAAGGGTTCAATCTTACCGACAAATTTTGCGCCAATTTCAATCTCGAATTACGAAAAGCGAGAGATGTCATCGAGGCTCGCCGTCAAGCTTCGTCAGACTCGAACATGCCAAAGAATAAGAGGGAAAGGCTTTACATACCTGAATTGCGCCTTATGCTCGTCAAATCTTACTTCCCGTTTCGTCCAAAAGCGCAAATGATCATTCTTACCAATTACTATTCATGCAAACTAACATTTCAATCTTGGGGTCATACTTGGCTACCGAAATTTCTAGAAGACCTCCCCTATAAATATGGCATCCCGAGACTTAGTCTCGGCTCGAATAACCAACAACAACCAACAACAATACCAACAAACACACTAAAACGCAATATGACCTATTTGGTCATTTTTCCAACACAACATCATAACTTCCATTTTCAACCTCATATTTCTAATTCAATCTCAACATACTAATCAAGATCGTTATAATTCCATTCGGAAACATATCATAATCATTTCTACCACCCATATACAAGATATACATAAGGTATACAAAACATGTAAACTTTCCACCAAAATCACAATTTATCCAATTCTTCCAAATTTTCAACATACAAGTTCATAACTCATTTCCATCATCCGAATTCATCAACCTTAATCATATTTCACACCTTAAGCACTTCATTTCCATCATTTCATAAATTCATTCTAAATCTACGTAAACGTCCACATTCCATTTTCATACAAACTTGCATCATTTTTCTTACGCTTACAATACAAGGATCATAACTACATATCTAACACATTAAATAACATAATTTGCTACCATTTCCAATTACCATGGCTCACGGCCAAGATCAACATTTCCATGTTCCATCAATTTCATCCATCCTTCATTTCCAATATTAATTCCATCATAACCACAATCATAATACAACATAAAATTCAACACATATCACATATATATCTATGCACACACACGGCCACACATGCACACACACATACACGGCCTACACATTCTTCACACACATGCACACCATAATTCCATAATCTTCAATCAATTCCAACCATAATAACATACAACTTCTTTTCATAATTCAAGAACATAGAAATCTTACCTTTTCCAATACTTTCTTCTTTCCAAACCAAACACTCCCTTAACTTGAAAGTTGTACCATCTTGTAGAGAATCTTCCACTTAGTAATAATTCAAGAGGACACAATTTTTGAACCAAGAACTAAGGCTCCAAAATTTTTCTTTTCTTTCTCTCTTTCTTTCCTCTCAAACCCGAAATCTCCTCTCTCTTTTGTCTTGATTTTTCTTTGATTCTCTTGAAATTTCTAGACTTATGGTCCTTATATAATAATTGAGCACATGCAAAAATTAATATTATGGTGGGTTGGGCCTAGTTGGCCGGTCACCCCTCTACTCTTTGGGCCCAATTTTCTTTTCCATTTTCTTGGCCCAATAAGCTAGAATTCTTATTTTAAAATTTCCGAAACAAATTTCCAAAATTCCGATTTTTGCCCTTAGGCCTTATCCGGTGTTTTCACGTTCAAGTTTCCATAACCGGCATGCACTTACTAAGAAAAATCCAAATTTAGCCTCATTTCTCACAAACCAAAATTATGTTCAAGTTTTCCAAATATGCAAAAATGCCGGATGTAACATCCTCCCCCCCTTTAAAACATTCGTCCTCGAATGTTAGTTCAACCTCGTGGTGGATCAAAATGAGTCGGGGAGGTCTACTTGCCATTTATATACTTGCACTTGATCGGAAAATTTATGACGGCCTCCACTTTCCAGCTTATATTGCCGTACCGGAATTGTTCGCACCTTCTTAGATTGGATATACGGCGGACAGAATCTTAACCAGAACCAAAAGATCAAACGGTCATCGACGGAGTCATATCCGAATTAAGAGCACGAAAGCGCAACGGACGTAAGCATAATCCGACGTCGTCCTAAGCGGTCTCAAAATCGAGCCGACATACAAAGGTATATCGACGGGTTTACAATCAAAGTCGACATATGGGGGGGGGGGGGGGGGGGGGGGGGGGGTTTACCGGACAGATTTCAAAATCAGAATCAGACATATAGACACATATATCAGACAGATTCGCAATCGAGGTCAGACGTACAGACGGATGCCAGACGGATTTGTGACCGGAGACAGACATACAGAAATATACCAGACAGATTCGTATCGGAGTCAGATGTACAGAAATTTATCAAACGGACTTGAGATCAGAATCAGACGCACCAAAGTATACCGGACAGAACTACGATCAGAGTTGAACGTACAGATGCATATTAAACTGAATTTCACCGAACACAGAGACATAAAAATATGACGTACAGAATCGCGATCAGATAGTAAATATGATTAATTGCGACACAATACGGATCAAATGCACATGTTTTTCCGGAAAGAGATTTTTAGAATCTCTAATCACTCCACATACTCAAATTCCACTTCGAAGGACCGCTTCGCATTTAGTCTCCATATCCATATTTGTGAAAAATTCTTGACATACCCCGCCCCGTGGGGCACCCACCGAGGGAGAAGACGACAAGAATCGATCCGGGTCTCGAGCCACGCGAACCGCCCTTAAAACTCTCTCACATTGATGCGTTATCGGAAATATACCGCGTCAATTGCCTCACACGATCTTTGCCACGTAATTTAGGGGTTCGGCACCTTAATAAATTTTCGTAAAGTACACGGGGCATCGGTCCCGACCCGAACCCCTACTCATCCGCTACACGATACCAAATCGGCCGCCCCGGCGTCATCGAAACTACTTCACGGCGGACCGTAATTTCCCCCACACGGGAGGATATATACTTATCGGCGGGGAGATCTCGGCCGCCCCGAAATCTAATAATCCGGCCCTTTTGGGCGGCCTACACACATAGGAAATTCCGAAAACTCGATATCGCTCGTGAAATACGCCTATCCTCCATCCCCTGAGCGTACGCCTGTAGCCTGGCAATATCCATATCTGTCTGCGACGCCACCGACATACAGGCCTCCATCAAGTAACGATCCAGCCCGCGCACATAATGGTGCATCCGATCGGCCATATCTGCTACTATCGTCGGAGCATACCGGGCCAAGGAATCAAACTCCAAATTATACTCGCGGACACTCCGGCCCCCCTGCCGCAACTGTAAAAATCTGTCAACTCTTGCCCTCCGCAACTCTGGGGGCAAAAAGCGGCGAAGAAAGGCCTCAAATTCCACCTCCTCCGTAGCGGGGACAAGGCCCCTCACCCCCGGGACAACTCCCGGGGACTCATACCGGTGAGGGCAACATCCCCGATCGGTGTGAGGCTAACTCAACGACTCGGTCCGTGAACCATCCCCGACCGGGGGTCCCACTGCACGCCTCATCCCCCGAATAAAGTCATGGGGGTCCTCCTCGGGCTTAGACCCGAAAAACTCTGGAGGTCCGCATGTCAGGAACTCACGAACCCGCAGGCTATCATGTCTATCGTCATCCTCACCTCGGGGTCAACGCGTCCCCGAACTCCGTCCACCACTATCGTCGTCAATAACGAAGGGACCGCCCCCTCAATGTCCTATCCTCCGCCCCCGGCCGAGGGGCGGGACATCCGCCGGGGCCTTCTTGGCTCCCCCATCTCCGGTGGCGGAGTGGCCGAACCCTCCATCTCGGGGCACCACAATCACCGGGCACGGCCCTAGTAACCCTCCGGGCCCGAAAATCCGGTTGTCGCTTTCGCGGCCGTTGCCTTCTTCGGAGGCATCGCTGAAAAATATAACAATTCGTCAGAAAGGGAGACATCCTGATAACACAGATCTAACGCACGATCTAAGAGTCAAAGAAAGGGTAACACAACATCCTAAATGTCCTGTAGCCTCCCGTTTATAAGTGTGGGGCCCATCACACCGATAAACAAGACTCTACTAGACACGGCCTGCAGACATTCCGAGAACCGACCGCTCTGATACCACTTTTGTCACGACCCAACCCCGTGGGCCGTGACTGGTGTCCTACTTGGACACCCATACGTACCTACCCAACAGATCCGACATACCGGATAGCTAATCGCTCGTACATACATAAATCCATACGTACATAACATACATCGCACAAACAACATATATATATATATACATAAACCCGTACGAAGCCGTCGGGGGCTGTTATATCAAACAGAGTTGCATGTCACACATACCTACCCAGACAGTGACAACCCACACCTCACAGATATGTCTGCAGACCTCTAACATACAGAACAGAACCAGAAGACGGGACAGGGCCCCGCCGTACCCAAATAGTCATATATATATACAGAACATAGGAACAACAGAAAAATATATACCAAAAATATGTGCTCGGATCAAAGGGAGCTCCTCCAACGCGGATCGAAATCCTATACCGGAGGCGGGTCACGTGCGTGCGTCCGTACCGTGGGCATGTAACACGGCCCCCCGAAGCGGGGGGTCGTACGAAGATGTACCGAGTATGTAAAGCGAGAACATAATATACATAATATAATAATCGAATCGTATATGTAAAAGCACAACCGACGAATAATACGTAACGTAGAGCGGACGTAACCGGATTTGTAGCGAGTCGGACTTACGGAACGTACGGATTCGAATCATACGAATCGGATCTATATACGTAATCGGACTTACGGACTTACGCACGTACGTAATTGTGTACGGGTCAAACGTACGAATCGTAAATGTACGGACGAATCGTAATCCAGAATCGGACTTACGAATCGTACGGACGAATCATGCATGCAGAGTCATAATCACATACAGACAGACATATCAGATCTCTTTTCACATACAGACAGATCCCGGCCCTTTAATAAGGGACGCGGTAACAGAACCCGGCCCTCGTAGTACGGGACGCGGTGGACAGACAGAATCAAATCATATGCCATCCTGGCCGCCATCTCCGTAATATCACATAATCAAATCATACCAGGTCGTATCAGACCATATCAGACAGATCCCGGCCCGTACAACCCGAGGGACGCGGTGAACAATGCAGTGAAGTGCACGAATCACAGAACCTGGCCCGGGCGCAGTGAAGGAAGCATTGAGACATCCACGAACAGACAAATGAGAAACCATATACATACAGAACGACATACAGACGGAATAAATCAGAGATAGCTCAGAAGGTAAATCCAACCAGAATAGGCGGATCATATCGGAACAGAATATCCATAATCGTAACCGAGAAGTCGGAATAATAGTCGACTCGAGAAAGACGGTCATAATGCTCATTAGTTAGCAGACGGAACATAATCAAGAGTTACCTATGAAAAATAGACAAAAACAGTCGATTTGAACCATACCGGGAGTATCGGAGTATCGTGGGCCCACCTCGGACCCAACCATAATAAAGGGGCGTAAACTATAGATAATAAACCTTAGGGAGTCGTCCAAAATCATTTTAGAGTGTTTCGACTCCATTTATGGAAGTTACATACTTATAGCCCAAATTGGAGGGAAAGGGTTCAATCTTACCGATGTATTTTGCGCCAATTTCAATCTCGAATTACGAAAAGCAGAGATGTCATCGAGGCTCGCCGTCAAGCCCGTCGACTCGAACATGCCAAAGAATAAGAGGGAAAGGCTTTACATACCCGAATTGCGCCTTATGCTCGTCAAATCTTACTTCCCGTTTCGTCCAAAACCGCAAATGATCATTCTTACCAATTACTATTCATGCAAACTAACATTTCAATCTTGGGGTCATACTTGGCTACCGAAATTTCGGCAAACACCTCCCCTATAAATATGGCATCCCCGAGACTTAGTCTCGGCTCAGAATAACCAACAACAACCAACAACAATACCAACAAACACACTAAAACGCAATATGACCTATTTGGTCATTTTTCCAACACAACATCATAACTTCCATTTTCAACCTCATATTTCTAATTCAATCTCAACATACTAATCAAGATCGTTATAATTCCATTCGGAAACATATCATAATCATTTCTACCACCCATATACAAGATATACATAAGGTATACAAAACATGTAAACTTTCCACCAAAATCACAATTTATCCAATTCTTCCAAATTTTCAACATACAAGTTCATAACTCATTTCCATCATCCGAATTCATCAACCTTAATCATATTTCACACCTTAAGCACTTCATTTCCATCATTTCATAAATTCATTCTAAATCTACGTAAACGTCCACATTCCATTTTCATACAAACTTGCATCATTTTTCTTACGCTTACAATACAAGGATCATAACTACATATCTAACACATTAAATAACATAATTTGCTACCATTTCCAATTACCATGGCTCACGGCCAAGATCAACATTTCCATGTTCCATCAATTTCATCCATCCTTCATTTCCAATATTAATTCCATCATAACCACAATCATAATACAACATAAAATTCAACACATATCACATATATATCTATGCACACACACGGCCACACATGCACACACATACACGGCCTACACATTCTTCACACACATGCACACCATAATTCCATAATCTTCAATCAATTCCAACCATAATAACATACAACTTCTTTTCATAATTCAAGAACATAGAAATCTTACCTTTTCCAATACTTTCTTCTTTCCAAACCAAACACTCCCTTAACTTGAAAGTTGTACCATCTTGTAGAGAATCTTCCACTTAGTAATAATTCAAGAGGACACAATTTTTGAACCAAGAACTAAGGCTCCAAAATTTTTCTTTTCTTTCTCTCTTTCTTTCCTCTCAAACCCGAAATCTCCTCTCTCTTTTGTCTTGATTTTTCTTTGATTCTCTTGAAATTTCTAGACTTATGGTCCTTATATAATAATTGAGCACATGCAAAAATTAATATTATGGTGGGTTGGGCCTAGTTGGCCGGTCACCCCTCTACTCTTTGGGCCCAATTTTCTTTTCCATTTTCTTGGCCCAATAAGCTAGAATTCTTATTTTAAAATTTCCGAAACAAATTTCCAAAATTCCGATTTTTGCCCTTAGGCCTTATCCGGTGTTTTCACGTTCAAGTTTCCATAACCGGCATGCACTTACTAAGAAAAATCCAAATTTAGCCTCATTTATTGTTCATGCCCACAGGTAGGCAGGGAGGCGGCCCAGATTCTTAGGAGCTATCCAGCAGCTACACAGGAGCACTCAATTATTCCGGCGGTGCCAATTATTAATACATTCTTTTGTGTATATATTTGGGTATGGCGGGGTCCTGTCCCGTACTTATGTCTCAGTACTCTAGTAGAGGCTCGTAGATACGTATGCGCGGGTAGTAGTTGTCTCATGGACACATCAGTGTATATTTTTGTATATCATTTTTGGAGCCGTGAGGGTTTATGTATATATATATGTGTTGCCTTGGGGATTGTGTATGTTCAGGTTGGGTATGATAATTAGCATAATGAGTGGTGCTAGGTAGTTAGCTCCGGGTATCCGTCATGGCCCCTAGTCAGGTCGTGACATCAACAACCAATTTGATCCAAACAGTACCACACATGGCACACAAGTAATATCAATAGTAAGGCTACACAATAATCCACAATGGAATCACAATTCTCAACAGTACCTCCCAGGCACACAAGTAATATCAATGATAAGGCTAAACAATGCCATAATGGAATCACAACTGTCAACATTACCTCCCAGGGCACACAAGTAATATCAATGATAAGGCTACATAATAAGCCACAATGGAATCACAATCCTCATCTCAATACCAATCAAGTAAAGTACCGTAATATCATAGCCATGATATATATCTAATCACCAATATCCGATGTCTCAACGTGGCGACGAGCTAATAGTAACTTGATCCAAATAAGTCAACAACACAACCCGGCTAGCCCTCAATTCATACAACAAGGCCCAACCTAAGACAATATCAATCCCAACTTCGTACCCGAAGGCTTACATGTATTCTCTGACAATGTCATCAAAACATACGCTTCGCTAATCGAAGTTTCACCACAAGGTAAACCATACCTGGAAAGCCAAATAGCAAAGTCTCCAACAATCAAACCTTAGTTCCCTTTCTTTGAGCGTCGAGATAATAGAAGTCTAAACATATCCGAATCATGAAATTATAATCAAGAAGAACATTATTCAAACCCTACTTATATTCAAGACCCAAATCCCCAACCTATGGAATGGGTTTTATGAAATAAAATTAGGAATCTATAGGTCTCAACATGAAATTAAGGCTCTAGGTGATCAATTCCCATCAATTACAAGCTAGAATAACCAAAAATTTAATTAAATTCAGATTCTAGGAAAACCCCCCAAATTTGGGCATAAACACTAACTTCCAATTCCATAATTTAGCCCCTAATTAGGAAGGAATCAAGCAATAATAGATTCTGATCATCAATTCCATGCTTAATGAAGCAAACCCAATCAATGAATCAAGATTTAGAAGCCTAGAATGAAGAACTTATTGAACCCTTTTTTTTAAACATCAAACTCTTACTGAACTAGCATGATAATGGATTCCAAAGGTGATTTAAGGAAATGGAATAGCAAAGAAGATAGAAGGACTTACCAAAAGGATTTCCCCCCAAAAATCACCTCGAAATGCTCCCAATAGCTCTAAAGTCGAAATAATAATGAATGAGGGACTTAGGACTTTTAACACTCATTTAATGAATCTATCTGCCCGATACCCGCTTCTGCGACAAAGAGACCGCTGCGGTGGTCTCGCTTAGGCGCTCCCTCGATCCTTGCGGCGGTCGGTATAAATGCTTATTGGTCGCTATTGCGGCATAGCCACGGCTAGCGAGGCACGGAACCTAAATCTCCCAAAATCACAAACTCAACCCGAAATCCCGACTATAACTCGAGGCCATCTGCTTACATACCATATATGCAGACACACATATAAACACGCTACGAACACACTCATGGCCTCAAAATTTCTAACGGAGGCCTCGTTGGCCGAGTCAACCTCCGATACCTCAAATTAATTTCCCAACCCAAGTCCCAAAATGCACCCGAGTACATTGGGAACTGAACCTAATATACGCACAGGTTCTAAAAGACCATCCAGACCTCTCGAAATCGATAGATTCTTGAAAAAGGTTCATTTACCCAAAAGTCAATTTTGAGTTTAACTCTTTTTCGCTTTAAGCCCAAACCTCAATAAGTCACCCAAATCGGACAAAGACCTCAAGAAGCGTGTCAATGGTCCCCTCGGGTCAAATGTGTGCTAAACAAGCTCGGGGAAGGTCAAAGTACCGAAAAGACTATAACGACCAAATGGGTCATTACATCAGATACCAATTAAACCATCGCTCATCCTCGAGTGACAAGGAAGTGAACGGGGAAAGATACCTAAGCCCGCAACAACTGGGGATATTTCGAACACATATCGGGCTTCTCCTAATAGGAAAGATTCTCTTGAACAAGGTGAATCCCAACGAATGATATAGGAACCATCGAATGGCACTCCTTCAACATAGAAACATGGAAGACCGGATGAACACCTGACCGACCTAGTGAATAACTAACTCATAAAACAAAGGGTCAATACAACAGATAGTCTCAAACAGGCCAATGCAACTCGGGCTCACTTGCCCTTCTTCCCAAATCGTATGACACCCTACATGGGTGTAATCTTCAGAAGAACACTTCGCTCACTCTACCGATACAACTCTAAACTTATGTTATATCCCGCACTTTTTTACGTCGGGACATTCCGGACTAGTTGCGGAAAGTTAAGGACAAGAGGATTCCGGGATATGAAGTAAAGATTTTAACCACGATTTATTCCAAAGCACGAATTGTTATGATTTCATTGGCATGAGATATTATGGAGTTTGGGATTAACATTGGATTATGGAAGGCTAGACAACTTATGAAAAATTTGGGGTCAAAAATTAGTTTTAAAAAGTTGGCATTTCATGACAAAAAAATTGCCATGTGGCCGGCCACCTAAGGTGTGGGCCATGGCCACATGGATGTTTATTATGTGTGTATATTAAGATGATAAGGAGCCATATTTTTCATCTTCCAAAACAAGAAACTTCAAGAAGTTTTGAGAAAGAAAAAGAGAAAGAGCCATACGGCCAACTACATGTGCCGAGAAAGCCAACCAAGGAAAAAAATTGAAGAAAAATATTTGCTTCAAGCATTTCAACTCCTTAGAAGATGCTTAACAACATGGAGGGGTTGTTGGAGTAGTAGGAACAAGGATTAGTTCAAAAGCAAACTCTAGCCAACTTGAAGAATCAATTGAAAGAGGTATGGTTTAATCTTATTTTTCATATGG
>NW_026725087.1:0-7809 GCF_029784015.1 Lycium ferocissimum
AATGACGAATGGGGGGAAGAACCTGTGGTTGGCGGTTCGGTCTCAGGTCTGGACCCCCCGGGGGGTCCGTCGGGTGCCCGGGTCTCCGGGTAAGGGTTTTGTCCGGTGGGTCGGCTAAAGGGGCAAAACCTCAGTTGGACTGATCTGATCATCCTGGTCACCATGCTGGGTCTGCTCCGTCCTGGTCCAGGTCCTGGGTTCTATCATTCCTCCCTCTTAAAGGATTTGACCACAAATCCGGATCATCTGCCCTAAAAGGAGATAAATCAGAAACATTAAAACTTGAAGAAATATCATACTTACCTTGCACATCAGTTGAGACCGATCTTCTGGAATGGACCATCGACCCGGGGCATGAGTTTGGACTTCCTTTGTTCCGGGAATCGTTCCTTCCTCAAGTGAACCCAAACAAGATCACCTTCAAAAAATCACTTCTTTTCTTTCTTGTACGCAAGTTGTTCATAGATCTTTGTCTTGGCTTCAATGTTGGCACGGACCCTGTTCGTGCAGCTTCCGGATGGTCTCAGCCTTCTTCTTGCCATCTGCACTAACTCTTTCACTCAAAGGCAAAGGCAAAAGATCAAGTGGAGACAAGGTTGAAACCATAAACAACCCTCAAATGGAGAGAACTTAGTAGCAGAATGCAAAGCATGATTGTATGCAAATTCAACATGAGGCAAACACTCTTCCCAAAGTCTTAAGATTCTTTTAATCAACGACCTAAGCAAAGTAGATAAGGTCCGGTTCACTACCTCAGTTTGACCATCAGTTTGCGGATGACATGTAGTAGAAAACAACAACTTAGTTCCTAGCTTAGACCACAAGGTTTTCCAAAAGTAACTAAGGAACTTAGCATCTCTATCAGAAACAATGGTCTTAGGCATGCCATGCAATCTAACAATTTCTCTAAAGAACAAATCAGCAACATGCACAGCATCATCAGTTTTGTGACAAGGTATGAAATGAGCCATTTTTGAGAACCTATCAACAACCACAAAGATAGAATCTCGTCCAGGCAGACCTAGGCAAACCAAGCACAAAATCCATAGAAATGTCTACCCAAGGATGAGAGGGAATGGGTAAAGCTGAGTACAAACCGTGGTTTGATGCTTTGGGCTTGGCCTTCTTGCACACACACATCGGTGGCATATCCTCTCAACATCTTTCATCAGGCTCGCCAATAGAAATGGTCATACACCACCTTGTATGTCTTCTTGACACTGAAAGTGTCCCAAAGCCCTCCTCCATGTGATTCCGACAAACAACTCCCTCGAGAGAACATTGGGGCACACACAAACGGTTATCAAAGAATAAGAAATCAGAATTTTGATAATATTTGCCATAAGCAACCTTTGAGCATTTCCTGAAAAAATCTCTTTAAAATCCGATCAGTTGCATACAAGATCCTTGATAAATTCAAAACCAAGCAATTTAGTTTCAAGGGCTGAGAGAAGAGTATACCTTCGGGACAATGCATCAGCCACTACATTCTCCTTACCTTGCTTGTACTTGATCACATAAGGAAATGTCTCAATAAACTCATCCAACGGGCATGCCTCTTGTTCAGCTTCTGCTGACCTTTAAGGTGTCTTAACGATTGGTGATCAGTATGGATCACAAACTCCTTTGGCCAGAGATAGTGCTGCCATCTGAAGAGCCCTCACCAAAGCATACAGCTCCTGGTCGTAAGTGGGGTAGTTGAGCATGGCTCCACCAAGCTTCTCACTGAAATAAGCAATGGGTTTCTTCTCCTGCATCAAAACAGCACCAATACCTACACCAGAAGCATCACACTCGATTTCAAAAGTCTTAGAAAAATCAGGAAGTACAAGTAAAGGGCATGAGTTAACTTCCCTTTCAAGAGTTGGAATGCTTCTTCCTGAGCCTGTTCCCACTTGAAACCAACATTCTTCTTGATCACTTCAGTAAGTGGGGCTGCGATGGTACTGAAGTTTTGGACAAATCCTGGAACCGGCATGGAAGCTCTCATACCTCGGCTCGGTAGTCCCGTTTTTAACCATGGTATACTAGTATTTTATTATATATTTAATCTGTTTTCTAGCCTGTTAGGTATGTTTTCAGGTTCAGGAGCATTTTGTGAGAAAGTGATGTTTTTGGAGCATTTTGGAGTACAAGAGATGATACACCCGAGTTGACCATTCAAGACTAAGTCGGAAGTCAACATTGCGATTATAATCGATCGATACTCATCCTGAGTTGTCGATCGATGTAGCTGAGAAGATCCGCGTACTAGAAGATTATAATCGATCGATACACATCAGTGTTGTCGATCGATATCGAGGACGAAATGGTTTAGCCGACTACTTCACCAAGACTTCACCAAATTACGAGATTGCCCCTGACGAGTTTTTAACCTAATGGAAATGCTTAAATATTCCTGCTAAGTGTTTTTTGACGGCAACCTTCGAAAGAAGCAAGCTTTTGACAACCCTCAAGAGAAAAGCAGAGAGTGTGAGAGAGAGACTAGAGTTTTATTTGTTTTGAGAGATTGGAGAGATTTCTCATCTCCTTTTGTATTTCTACTTTATTCTATCTATGCAATTCTTTCATCTATCTATTGTTATGAATTGCTTAGCTATGTCTGAGTAGTCTACTTGTTAGATCTAGGGTTTAAATAGGTTTGTGGGATTAGCCCCAAACTATAATTGCTAAGTTGTGATACTCATCAAATGGATTGCACCCTATGCTTGTTTTAGATTAGCTAACTAGAACATAGATCACTAGGATCTTTGATTATCTTGAATTATCCATTTGAGCTTGCCTGTCTCCCGTTGAGAAGAACGACAGTTCCTCCTTGAGACCTTGTGGTCATATTCGGTTCGCGCCTAGGCAGATCTAGAAGCCGTCGATCGATATCCCGACAGGTGAATCGATCGGCGCTGCGAAAGGTGTATCGCTCGATATCTCAAAAGGATATCGACCGACTCTTTTTCTGTGTCATCATGCGAAAGGTGTGGCCAGAGATCTAGATATTTTAACCAGTGATACTTCACTTGAGTTAAGCGGCTGAGATCTATAGTATCATGCAAGCAACTTGTTAAAGCATTTATAGAGATTATAATCTCCATTCCTGAATAGAAACCCTATGTCTAGCACTCTTTATCACATTTAAACAACCCATCATATTGTTAGTTAGAGCAACTACCTTGCTCATTTTAGGAATTGTTATTTTTATTTCTATCATATAAACCAACCTTGCCTAGGATTGATTAGTAGATTTTATTTAATTGGATTCGTAATTTGTCCTCAATTTTCTTCTGGTCAGAATAATCCTACAAGATAACTAAAAACTCACTCGGAATCTCCGGTGCAAGGTCTGAGGCCAAGAGAGACTCTTTATAAATCAGTAATCTTTTTGAGAGCAAAGAGACTTGGACTTTCTTTGAAAGAAGTTGGAGTTTCTGGTACTGGTTTCAGGTTTACCAGCCTTAAAATCTTGGTCTCGAGTCTTCTTAAGTTGGACCTGGTCTTGATGGACTTCCGAAGGCGACAAAGGCACCAAGGTGATCTTCTTTCCCTTGTGATCAAATGAGTGCCTGTTTGTGAAACCATCATGCACTGCCTTCTTGTCAAATTGCCAAGGCCGGCCCAAGAGAACATGGCAAGCATCCATGGGAAGCACATTGCACACAACCTCATCCTCATATCGGCCAATGGAAAGTGGGACGGTGACTTGCTCCTTCACATATTGCTCTCCAGCCTCATTGAGCCACTCCAACCTGAAAGGACGAGAAAGAGGCCGAGTAACAAGCCCAAGTTTCTTTACAAGAGTGTCACTAGCCACATTAGTGCAACTGCCTCCATCAATAATCAAAGAACAAACTTTATCAGAAATGAGACATCTAGAGTGAAAGAGATTCTCCCTTTGTTCTTTGTCATTGGTCTTTGGCTGACACTCAAGGCACGTCTAGTAACCAGCATTGAACCATGGCTGGGATCATTAAGGTCATCCTCATCATAGATCGGATCAGAACCTCCACAAAGGTCGAGCAAAACTCATCGATCACTCCATCGGTCTCCTCATCGAAGATGGGATCAAAGGTGTCGTCCAAAGTCTTCACTAATAAAAAGAAGGGGTCATGAGCTGGGAAGTCAAGCGCTTCTTCATCATCATCATCAAACACTGGTCCAAGATCCTCCTTGTCTTCCTCGGATTCAACTTCTTCCATTCTCCAAGAGAACCATCACCTTTTGGTTTGGACATTGGTTGGCATAGTGGCCTAGGCCATGACACCTGAAACACTGGATGTCTCTGGTTCGTTTGAGCCTCTTCTTTCTTTCTGTATCAACATGAGCAGGGACATCAGTCTTAAAAGCATTATTTGTTGTGGAAGAAGACTTACCTTTGTCTTGATAGTTTGGCTTGGGAGCAAAGGATGATTTGGGAGCAAAGGTGGTTTAGAAGACCCTTTCTCTTGACTTGTTGCACCAATCAGCATGACCTTGTGTAGCATCTGCTCCATGCTGTCATAATCTTCCAGCTCCATACGGTCTTGAATGTCCCGTGGCTTGAAGGTAAGAAATCTGGCCATGGTGGCGTCTAAGGGCTCATCTACATCAGCTTTGATCATCAAGGTCTCCATCTCCTGGTGATAGTCCTCAACTGACTTAGAACCTTGAAGCAGCCGCCTGAGTTTGTGATGTAGGTCCTCGGTGGTAATGGTCGGGAACAAAGCGTCTCCTCATCAGCATGGAAAGCTCATCCCATGTATCAACTGGCGCCACACCTGCTCTCCTCCTGTTAGTCACAGTCCTCGATCCTACCAGTTAATAGCATAGCCAGTAAACTCAGCAGCAGCAAGTCTAACCTTTTTTAATATCAGAAAAATTTTGACAATCAAACACAAGTTCAATTATTTCTTTCCCATTCAATAAAAGCATCCGGATCATTTTTGCCATCAAAACTTTGAATTTTTAATTTCAAACCACGAAGCCATCATTAGTTCTTTCATTTCTACAGAAGGATTGACATCACCTCGGTTTTGATACCTAGGAACTCTCCTTGGACGGTTGATGGATCGATCATCCATCATAAGACTTCTTCAGTTTCTAGGTCGGACCTTTGTTCCTCCTTGGATGATCACGTCTGGTTCTGATTCGAGACTGTGTTGAATGACCCCTGAAGTTCATCTAGCCTCTGATGGATCGCCTCCGAACCTGTATTGACAAGTTAGCTTTTGGGAATCAAAGATGATGAAGAATGTTGAGTTTTGATCATTTCAAACTTAACATGGTTCAGAGAAAATGGAAGATTGGTCGAGCATCAACTTGTGGTCGAATCGCGGGCGATACGGATCGATCGGGAAGTTTCGAAGTACAAGTGGTCGAAGAATTGATCGTGGTGAAGCAGGAGTCAGATAAGCTGCTCTACCATTAGTTAGAAGTGTCTTAGATTGATCAGACGGTAGTTTTGGAAGCATAACATTTTTGGAAGCACGACGTTTTAGAAGCTCGACGTTTTTGAAGCCGACGTTTCTTAACCACTAAGTTTTCCCCGAAATCTTCGTATGAGCGGAATATTATTTCAGAGACATTATAAGTGAAGCAGGACGGGAATTAAGCAGGACGGGAAGCAAGCAGGACGGGATCGAAGCATGACGGGAAAACCCGAAATCGACCGAAAACCCTGATTTCGGTATTATCGAAATTTTTCGGGAAGCCGGAGGCTCGGGAAATATTTTTCTTCAAGTTCAGAATTCTTATGGAGTTTATTAAAAATATTCAGAGCATCAGAACGGGAGCGGAAAAATATTCGGGATTGATCGCGGGTCGAAAATTCACCGGAAGGGCCGAAATCGCACAAATCGACCGAGAAGCTCGAGGTGGCTTGATCTGAGAGGATCAGGACGTGATGTAACCTAACCAGCTGAGTTGTCAAGGGAAGAGGAGGTGTGAAGCGTGCATGAAGCCAGCATGCTGAGCTTGACACACGAAGCACGAGGTGCCGCTCCAACCTGCGATCGAAGCATGCGGAGATCGACATGTGTGCGCTGTGTGTCGATGCTGGATGAGGTCTGAGAGACGTGGATCAGACATGGAGGTGTGTTCATCCTGCATGAAGCTAGTCATGCTGCCATCAGACATGTGGAGCACGTGTGTCGCGACGCATGCGTCCGGAGCCATGCGCGGCGACACACGGGCTGCCACCAACTTCAATGTGATTGGCTGATGCATTCCTATATATACCCAGACCCCTGCTCATTTCATTCATCATCACACACCAAAATCACTTCAAACGTGCCTAGAGAGAGAGAGAGAGAGAGAGAGAGAGAGAGAGAGAGAGAGAGTTTTAGATCATTTTAATTTCGAGTGAGTCTAGGAAGGCTCTGAAATCTGTCCAAAGTCTACCATATTCTCTGATGATCTGGAGAGGTGCTGTCCAATCAAGAGTTGAGATCCATGGGTTCAGTTCAGTCGAAGCTTCTTCGATACTCGAAAGTCCGAAAACAGTTGCTGAAGGTTCTCGGTTGAGTTCTATCCAGCAGCTAGAGGGGAGGTTCTGTCCAAGTGCTTATCAGTCCAGTCCAGTCCATTCAAGATGTTGAGGTTGGGTTTTGGCTAAGTCCTCTCCTCAGCTGCTTATCGGCAAAGAACACTGTGAGTTGGCTTGTTTGAACACTTGAATTTAGGATAGTTTTTATTGGTTTGTTTGAGTTCCACTTGGAACTTAAGCTAGATCGAGTTGCATATAGATTAGATTAAATCACTATTGCATGATAGAGTCCTTAGGGTTATTTTATTTATGAATTGGACTCAGCTTAGCATGGGCTAAAGGTTTGAGATGAACTTGAATTAAGACTGAGTTAATAACCTGACTAGGACTAGGACTAGGGTGCATCATGTTTTCTATTCTTGCTTGGTTATTTGGTTGAGTGCAGGTTCCCGTTATCTTTAAAGATAGTTTCATAGCAGGAGGCTTAACTATCTGGGTAACGGTTTGATTGAGTATTGCTTGATAGATTGATGCTTGCTTGTGTGATTGAGGTTAGTCGGCTCTTGGTAAGGGACAGCTAACAGTTATTTGATTATATGTTGATATTGTTATTTAGTATTTTAGATGTTAGTACTTAGTCTTGGCCATATAGGCCGGATTACTGGTACTAGTTGTTAGTTTATAGAGTCTCAGAGTCTAGGATAGTGTAGTGTGTGTGTTGCCGATAAAAGAGTGTGCGTAACCCGCCCATACAAGGCTTGTCTGAGGTTGATTAGTGTTTCCCCGCTGCCTCGTATTTAGCGGGTTTAAGGAAACCCCTTATTCGCTGGATCGGGAAGACTCAGAGAGACGGGATCATGGCCTAGGGCTGAGTGATTACACGACGGTGTAATGTGACAGTGACCCGAAGGACTGTGGGCTGTCGAGCGGTGACCCGAAGGACTGTGGGCCGCGGTCGGTTGAAAGTTCCTCTCTTCTGGCCTTTGTGGTAGGAAGTTAGGATGTTGCCGATATTGGGGATGAACACGAAATCACCATTTCTAGAGGGTTAGAGTGTTGTGTTTTATTAGATGTCGTAGAGGGTTGTGGATTTATTAGTACAATGCATCGATATACGGTGTTACTATTATGTTCGAGTCGTAGTGATATTATCTTATTATTGTGATTGTGGTTGATTGATTTGCTTGCAGGTTCACATTACTTGAAGTTAGATCATGGCAGGAGGCCAAGTCTAACTTTAAGAACTGGTTTATTAGATAGTAGTTGTGATTGTTGATTGGTGTTGTATTGGTTAGTGTAGGCCTGATGTTGGCATGTATGTGTCTGAAGGATTGCTTGTGAAGGGTGGTGGATAT
>NW_026725088.1:0-12790 GCF_029784015.1 Lycium ferocissimum
ACTTTAGCTCTACGGCACGATCTAAGATGAGAAAGAAGGGTCAATCATTCCTAAATGCCACTGCTGACCTCTTGTTTATAAGTGTGGCGCACTTCACCCTATAAACAAGACTCTCTCAGATACCGGCTAGTAGACACACCCCAGGAAGAACTGCCCTGATACCACTTTTGTCACGACCCAACCAGAGGGCCATGACGGGCACCCGGAGCTAGCACACCGAGCACCTCAAAACATACATCTCATAAACATTTCTGGGTGAACCATAAAGATAGATTCTGGATATCATAATATGTAAGGACATATATCACAATATAACGACACATCTCTAAATAATCTTCAATAATTATTTCCATCATCACCAGCAGACAAGGCTACTAAAGAGTATACAATGATATGAGCTGGTAGGGATATGAAACATCTAACTGTATACACATGTCTACGAGCCTTTACATAGAATACAAGTGACCACAAGGACCAATACCAATAGACTGCAGCTCCAAAGTAAGTGAAGTGCTCCTGAGAATACGCTTATAAATCACCTATGGGTCAAATCCGTGTACCTATCTATCTGCTGGCATGAACGCAGCGTCCACAAGAAGGGACGTCAGTACGGACATCGGAATTGAGTATGTATGGCATGAATAACAACATAACAAGAAATATAGAACATAACATAAGATAAAGATAACCTATATATCTGATTGCCTCTTAAGGCAGATACCATGCATGCTAACTTTAACTTTTTAAATCAACTATATATATATATATAAGTAAACTGCCCGATCATATAGGTACGGTGTTATCTTGCCCGGTCACTAAGGGTCGGTTATATATATAAATACATATAGTATGCACGAGAGCCCAATTAAAAGCTACTACTTTATCGGAGTGACATAAGGTCGGAAACCTCCGATTTATATTATGGAACAATCATCATCATTATATCTCACCTTGAAGGAACAATTATCATAAGGTGAGATCAACAACAATGAATAAAATCAAGAAATTCATGAAATAAACTCAATAATCTAATAATAACATCAACACTGGAAACTTTGGAATCTCTAGAAATGGGATCATCATCATCATCATTATCAATATAGGAAACATCTATCTTTAGCAATATAAGAAATTTGAGAATCATGAACTTCTAGCTTTTTAGGAATATTAATATTATGGAAAACATGTATGGGTGCATAGGAAGGGAATCTTGCCTTTAGAAAGAAAGGGACTAGCCTTAACATACCTTTCAGTCTCCTTAGCCACTCAACATTTATCCTTCCAAGCTTGTAAATCTACATATAAACCATTCATACTATTGTTAGGCTTATCGTCATATGCTTGTCTTAAGCCTTCAAATTAATTCCTTTTAAAATCTGTCGAAATTTGGGCAGCATCTCCCCTGTTTATATCCCTAGCTCGAAATTACAATACCAACAAAACAACAACAATAGCAATACTAATATCAGCCACATCATCATCGATACAAAAATATTCCATAAAACATCCCACATGATGCTTTTCAACATACAATAACGATATACTCTTCCTTTCTTCCCAATCAAGTAGCATAATCTAATCAACACACCAACAACATTAGGTACCATTCATATACATGTAAATCAGCCCAACCACATGGCCACAACATGCTCAAAAGAGTCCATAAACACAACAACTACAACACGACAACGTATGACCTTTCCTCCATAACTATTTTCACTTTTAAGACTTGTTAAACCTTTAAATCAACTCAACATAAGAGATAGGATGAAGAACATATCTTATACTTGAAGAAATTTAGCCACAACAATTTTTTCAAGACCAAATTCACCACAACATCAAGTAGAAGCAAGAACAATCACCCTTCATGGACTAGTTTGGTGCAATCTTGGTAAATTCTTGATTTAATGGGCTATAAATGTTTGGGGGATGTGTTAGGAGATTTCTGGAACACATGGCAGTGTAAAATGCTGAAAAAATGGGGTTGACGGGGGTATTTATACCCTTCATAAGTCGGTTCCACCAACTTTCCCAAGTGGGACCCGCTGAAGCCATTTGGCAGCTTGGATGGGTTAACTTAAAATGGCCATAACTCCCTACTCCGATGTCATTTTGCGGAGCGGTTTTTTACGTTGGAACCTAGACTCGACGAAATTCATTTTAGACTTTTGAAACACCTTAAAACTCCTAATATACTTAGAGATATACTCCTCCAAAGTTGACCTAAGATTCTGTCCATAATTCTGCCAACTTTTTTCTAAATTTTTGACAAACTTATTTTTTTTGATTTTCTTGGTCCGGGAATCTTCCAAAACTATCCATACATGATGTTTATCATTAACCATATTTTATAATGTTTATGTCCTTTGGTTCCATGGTCTTCCTTCCCGGTTACGACTTATGAGATCGTAATTCTTCCTTTACTTCATTGTTATGTACTTCCCATGGCTTGTAACTTCTAAAACTTCATGGGAAGTCTCCGATACTCCATTAATATGAGGAAATATGTGGCATGCTCATTCTCTAAAAGTGTGAGGTGTAACACATCATGACCCCAAAATTTGGATCGTGATAAATTGGTATCAGAGTTTTAGGTTCACTGATCTCATGAGTACAACAGCAATGTCTAGTAGAGTCTTGAGGATTGGTGCGTAGATGTCCGTACCCATCCTCGAGAGGCTACAGGACATTTAGGAAACTTCCATTCTCTCATTCCTTATCGTGCGTATGTGATTTCTTTAAGGTCTAAATTCATAATTCCAATCTCTTACTGATGGTGAAGATAGGTTCTTAGATTCGCTCATGAGCAACGTGATGCAAAAGGGCGTGGTATGGTAAGAGATGTGATGATGTGATGAGGATGCGTGACCATAGTAATATTACAGCTATGACTCAAAAACTTATTGATTGGGCAAGAAAAATATTTGACGAGGCAATGAAAAGATGTTTGGAAAGCATATAAACATGAAATGTTACACTCCATACTTTTATATTTTAAGTTTCTTCATAAGTTGGTTGCTATAGATTCGGAAAGCGGAATGATCTTCGAAGTTATATGAGATTAGACGTGTTCATCTTTAGTATACGAAGGTTTAAGTTCATGATTGACATGTGTTGGAAGGATTAGAGGATGAACGAATCAAAGAGAATACATTCTGTCAGAATTGATTTTAGGCAGTGCAATATACGGGCCGTATGTGAGAAATATGGTCTGTACTTCTCTTGGCAGAGAGGCATTGAGAATTACTCTCCAAAATACAGACCGTATTTAACACTACGGTCCGTACTCATGGCCGTATTTTTGAGTCGGCTGTAGATTTTTTTTAATATAATTCGTAGACTTATCATTTTAACTCATATCTCTACTTCCCCTGATCTCCAGCATTCTAGAAACCCTCTCCAACAATATCTAATCAACTCCTAAGAAAAATTCAGGATCAAAAGAAAAGATCAAGTGTTTAAAGCTTCTAAAGTGAGTATGGAAGCTTGTTTCTCCTCTTGGTAGTGGTTTTGGAGGATACTTCTAGGTGAAGCACTCTTGGAATTGAAGTGTTCTTGAGTTTTGAGGTAAGATTCTATCATAACACTATGTTTATGAGTTTTTATAATGGTTATGCTAGGTTGGAGGGAAAGGAGTTGGAGAGAGGTTCAAGCATGAATTTGAGTTAATGTTAAGCCATGTTGTTAATATGTTTTTAAGCTAAAACCTTGTTGTAAGGATAGTAGTTGGTGTTGATATTGTATTGAGGATGTTATATTTGGTATAATTAGGAGACGATAGTGTATAAGTGTTGCATACAAAGCGTATATTGGGCTGTTTTGATGTAAATCTTGGGGTGAGTAGTGATATGGAATTATAGAGACTTACATGAGGTAGTTGTTGTGTTTTTGGCTGCTAGGTGTACTGTAGTGACTAAGGAGATTGGAATACTAGCCCGACAGTTTCGTTGTGGGATTTTGGTTGACGACTTGAGGTATGTTAACGCTAACTTTTATTCTTTTGGCATGATCTTTTTGAACGAAATGTAATGCTACTCCATAATGATTCTATTCTTAGTAGATAGGGATGTTCCATGTTGATTCATGTTCTCGAATGATGTTTTCAGTAAGTCCTTAAGATTCAGTATGATTCATAGAGTCACTTGTTGATGAAAATCCTATCTCGTAACGATGGTCGGAGGTGTAACGACCTTACGTCACTCCGACAGATTCAGGATGTACTCTTATCATATTCATGCATTGCATTATATATATATATATATATATAAAACCCCTCAAGCGTTATATACGCATATATTATGTATTATCTATATGGGGTATGGGTATGGTAACGACGTTATATATGCACTACCACCTGATCAGCTGGTCAGGTGATGATGATGATGATGATGCCTACAGAGACCGATATGATACGATGGGATGCCTGTCACACCCCGACTTTACTAGGGTGTGATGGGCACCCGACCCCATATTCGGAGCCGAGCGAACCCTCGGACTCTTAGTACACACATGTTCTCTTGGATTCATAGGACAAAGTAAAGTAAAATACATAGTAAATTTTTTTTTCAAAATCTTTTCGTGTTTCTCGAGAGTAAACACGGTTGTAAATATGAGGCTCAGTAAAATAAAAACACCTCCCGGTGGAACTCGTTTTTAGGTCGACACTCTCGACTCACGACTCGTCGCAAAGTCTCTAACTGTGTAATCATGGACCATAGCACGTGTATGCGACTCGGCAACTCTCCGGGGTGAGTGGAGCTTGCCAACATTGCTGGAACATCTTCTATAATGACTTCTACTGCGGGGTACTGCGTGGCATGAAACGCGAGCGCCCACAAGAAGGGGCGTCAGTACGAACAATGTACTGAGTATGTAAGGCATGAATAATAACATAGTAAGAAATGTATACATGAACAATAACCGCGTAGAAACATAGAACATGTCATGTCAAGCTGTGACCTGTACATAGGAATCATATACTGCATAGAGAACATAGAACATATCATAGGATAACAGAGTAACCTGTGCATATGAGTGCCCCTGGGGGCGGATGCCATGCATGCTTACTTGGTCATATCAGGTCATAGTACCGCACGAGGCGGCTCGCCCACACAGCAGGAATACTCCGGCTGCGCCATAAATCCCGCGTCGGGCATCCCGCGTCCGGGATGATAAGCCGGTGACCCTGGTGGCAATGATACATAGTTCCTTCCCAATTCCCAAGTATACATAGTTCCCATCCCCCCAACCCTTGTTCATATTTAGCATGCGGGGGGAAACCAAGGAAAATCGTGTACTTATCGGAGTGACGTAAGGTCGGAATCCTCCGATCGCATTATGGAGTAATCATGGGCGCTTTGTCTCACCTTGGAGGAATGATAATCATAAGGCGAGACTATCAACATAGAACATAGCATAGCATATCGGGTCATAGACATAGCATATACGACATCATCATTGTCATCATAGAATCATAGTTGTCATAGAATCGCAAATCATCATAGAATCATGGCCATCATAGGATCATAGTCATCGTAGAATCATAGGCATCATAGAATCATTGTCATCATAGAGTCATAGTCATCATAGAACCATGGCCATCATAGAATCATAGTCCCCATAGGATCATAGTCCCCATAGAATCATAGACATCATAGGATCATAGACATCATAGAATTATAGTTGTTGTTTAAGTCATAAAAACCGTCAATATTGTGAAACTTAGTTTTTAAAGAAAAATGTATATTTTGGAAAACACTTGTAAACTTTTAGTAAAGAAAATCATACTTAGTTTTTAAAGAAAAATGTATATTTTAGAGGACACTTGTAAACTTTTAATAGAGAAAATCATACCCTGGGGTCGAGGGTTTAGTTAAAACAACTCTTATTTAGTAGTCGGAATAATATCCAAAAGTTTTCTTTAACTGTAATATTGAAATAAACCGAAGGAAGCCATAGGAGGAAATTAGGGAATAGTGGGCCCCACCTCGAGTCAGATGAGGCGGCGTATCAAATTTGCGTATATTACAATTCATAGCGTCACTTAGGAGGGTCTTAGGGTAATCGAGTCCTATTTGTGTAAGTTCTGGATGTCTAAGGAGTTTCTTCCAACATTTCGTGCAAGTTCTAATTCAATTCTACTGAATGAATAGTAGTTAAATTCAAACTCGGATTTCTAGGATTAGAATGGTCCCCGAGACACGTACTCAAGCCTATTACATCTAAGACATGCCATAGAAAGAAAGTGAGGCCTTACATACCTTTTTCCGCTCCTTCTGCTACTCCAAATCCAAGTTGCAAATCCGCCAGAATCTACAATTTGGTCACATTTACCAAACCTTAGTTAAGGGCATTTATGAGTCGATTCTTTAAAGCAACACTTTGTCTGCCGAAATTTCGCGACATTTCCGTAAATACATCGTCCCGAGAATATGGCTCGGCCCAATTCAACAACAACAACCCGAGAATAGAACTCGGCCAAACAACCAACAATCACATTAACAACTTCAATCAATATACTACTTTCTTCAAAACTTTCCAACAACACCATTGTTTTCCACACATGCAAGAACTTTATATTCAATTAACATAAGCTCTTGTTTGCAATATGGAATCCACAATAACAACAACTAAACTATCTAATAACATCAATTGCCATAATTTGCCAAACCCTATACCATTCGGCCACCACCACAACTACAACCCATATTCTTACAAATTTCCACCCATTCCTTTACATTGCAATAACAACCAACACTTAACTAGAATTAATCCCTTCTTACCATGAAACACAACACAATACACGGCCATGCACACACTACACATTACACGGCCAACATACCACAACATTCATGTTTCATGCATTTTCCTCCATTTCTATGCATTACAACAACACACGAACATGCTAAACACAATTAATTCTTCTCTTTAGCATAACCATGCACACGGCCCAACATGTAAGTATACTAATACCATGCAAGCTTCCATGTTCTCATGATTTCTACTCATTTCCATATACTATAATACACATGAACCCTTTATAACACATAAAAAGGAATGAAATCCTACCTTTGTTCTTCAACTTCTTCACTTGGCTAGGGTTGGAATTTTGTACCAAAGAGTGATTCTTTCCTCCCAACAACCATACCATGTTGAAGAGCACCCTCAAGTTAGTAGGAATGTAACAAGAAATAAATTTTTGGAATCAAATTTGGAGGCTTCATATTTTTTCCTCCATGGCCGAATAGGCCATGGTTTCTCCCTTCATCTTTTTTTTTTTGTTCTTGCCTTGGAGTGGAAGATGAATACATATATATATATAAGTCCTTAGGCATGTGAGGGCACATGCCCTCTCTAGACTTTTCTTGATTTTTCCTTCTTTTCCTTAATTTATTTCTAGAGTTTTCTTTTCTTTTTTCCTTTGAATTTCCTAAAAGATGACTTATTTAATCATCCTTTTCCCTCACATGGACAATATGGCAAATGACCATTTTGCCCCTCAACTTTCTCAATATTACCATTTTGCCCCTAGCCTTCCGCATTATTTCCACGGCCCATTTTGCGAATTTCTCTTCTTGCCCTTAGCCTTTCTCAATATTTCCGTCCAATAATATTCATAAACAGTATTCATAACCAACTTATGCACTAAAATAATTTTGAACATCGTCTCGTCCTTAACTTCCCGCGACGACTTTGAAATATCCAAATGTACGAAACGCGAGGTATAACAATGCCCATGAAGGATCAATAGACATTATATACGTATATAAATATGTATGACCCCTAGGCATTATATACGCATATATGCATGCATGCACAATATTTATACATATCATTGGCCCTCAGAGACAGTTTAGACATACAGGTTGCATTCCTTTATCCTATGTACTTTTATGTTTCCTTCATGTTACTTTCATGCCTAACATACTCAGTACTTTTTCTGTACTGTCAACCCTTTTCTGGGGGTGGTGCGTTTCATGCCCGCAAGTTCAAGTAGATAGGTTGACGATCCTCCTTAGTAAGTTATTGTTCAGCTGATATTGGAGCACTCCCTTTGTTCCGGAGTTGCTGTTGTGTTTGTTATGTTATACTTTTGTGTACATATGAGTATGGCGGGGCCCTATCCCGACCTTATTATGTCATGTACTCCATTAGAGGCTTGTAGATAGTTTTGGTATAGTTATATTTTGTATGGGCCCCTCCGCCTACATTTTTGTTGTATAGTTATCCATGATGGCCTTGTCAGCTTGTACAGTTTGTCTTGCATAGTTATATAGTAAGTTCTATCGGGCTCATCCCCTTTTTAGCATATTTCACTTATGATCTCCACATGATGACCCTCGCGGTCCACCCTTGTTTATGAATATGATATGAAAGTATGATTAGCGGTGCTCGACATGTAGGGCTCGGGTGCCCATTATGTCTCTTCGATTTGGGTCGTGACATGAAATATGAGCTTTTATGATAAGGTATGCGGAAGTTGGACTTCGTATTGGGTGTGTGTGAAGAGTCTCTAGTTACTTGATAGAATTAGGAGACATTGAAAGGAATTTGAATGGATCATCTGATAAAAAGGACAAGCACAAGTGGTGGATGTGCTCGTCTGATAAAACGTTGGTATGGATTATTTACTCATGTGGTAATAATCAAGTGTAATCTTTTAGCCAAATTCGTGTTTGAAGGTTCACTTGATATTTTGAGGTATGCTCATAGGAAAGGACTCCTTTTGAAACATTAGTTTATTAATGTTGTGAGACTACTCTGTTTATGAAGTGAATGCTAAGGG
This sequence comes from Lycium ferocissimum, assembly GCF_029784015.1. NCBI lineage: Eukaryota > Viridiplantae > Streptophyta > Magnoliopsida > Solanales > Solanaceae > Lycium > Lycium ferocissimum. The sequence goes on from NW_026725088.1 coordinate 8,786, forward strand.
AACATTAATTGATCGGTAAGTTCGACTACGCCGCGTGTGCTTCTGGGGAAAATAATGATCGACTAATAGAAATGACTCTAGCAATGGATGAGTGTGATGATTTAATTACTTGAAGAGTTATCAGTTGTTGCACCTAATTCGGAGAAGAAATGTGGATATTGTACACGATGTTACACCTCGTACCTTCGTGCGTTGAGTTTCATCGTAAGTTAGTCAACGTAGAGTTGGAGAGTGGGACTATCTTTGAGGTTATAAGGGATTAGTCATGTTAATTTTAAGTATACAAGAGTTTAAGATCATGTTTAGTAAGTATTGGAACGATTAAAGGTTAAACCAATCGAAGAGAATACGTTTCATCGAAGTTCGATGTGGTGAGAGAGGGTTCTACAACATGCCTCGCAGATGAGGCCGCATTTGAGGCCAAGAAATTCTTAGATTTGTACCTTGAAATACGCAGACCTAGATGCAAATCCAGGTCGGGTAAAATTTTTCTTGTTTTATATATTTCATGGCCCTCTTTTGTTATGTAATTTTTATCCTAACACATCTCCTATATGCTCTCAAACCCTTTCCCCATGTTCTTATATCAAACACGATCAAATCCACAGATTATTAAGGTGATTCAAGTGCTAGCAATCTAGTAGTGATTGTTGAAGTGAGTTATGTTACACCTTGAAAAATTTCGCGTTATCAAGACTGTGGACGGCTTAGTATGAGCTCAGGGGAGAGCAGAGTTACACAAGGATTATGGATGAAGATTATGTTATCTGAGCATAAGAACATATATATGACATTTGGAGAGTGTATGGAGTAAATCGGTTAACATGATCACTCGATGATAGCCCTCGAAACCATGAGTTAAGGTGGGGCCCACATGTCAGAATTTTGTAAAGGATATATTATAAGTGATACAAGTAGTACATGGAAAGTTGAGCAAGTCCTAAGAAGGACCCATAAGCCAAATATGTACATAAGCCCTCCAAAAGGACGATTTAAGGAAACGTTTTCGGATGAGTTGACTTGGAGGGGCAAAAACGGCATTATAAGTTTGGAATTTGGAAAAACACCAAGAATAAAAGTTGTATATAATTGAAAGATCTTTCCAACCATAGGTCGTGATCCCTCACAAGATGTCAGAATCAAGAGTTATGACCATTTCAAGAGCAAGACCCTAAGTCGCTAAAACGGCTCCGCGGGCCCCACGTGAGAAGGTCGGTGAAACCGACCTAGAGGGGTATAAATACCCCATCAACCCCATTTTTTCAGAATAATAACATTCCAAAGGGTCCTAGAAAATTCTCTACACCTCCCAAGCATTATAGTCCAATAAATCAAGAATTTGACAAGTTACGCCAAACTAGTCCGTGAAAGGTGATTGTTCTTGCTTCTACTTAGCTTGGTGTTGGAAAAGGTTGATGTGGCTGAGTTTTTTTCAAGTATAAGGTATGTTATTTATCCCATCTTTTATGTTGAGTTTATTTGAAGGTCTAGCAAGCCTTAAAAATGAAACTAGTTATGGAGAAAAGGTCATAGAGTGTTGTATTGTAGTTGTTGTGGTTATGGGCTGTTTTGAACGTGTTGTGGCCGTGTGGATTGACTGATTTATGCATACAAAAATGGTATCTAACATTGTTGGCATGTTGATGAGATTATACTCCTTGATTGGGATGGAAGAAAGTGCATATTGTTGTTGTATATTGAAAAACGTCGTGTGGGATGTTTATGTAATATGTTGGTATTATTGTTGTTGTTGATTGGTTGCTGAATTGTAATTTTGGGCTAGGCATATAAACAGGGGAGATGCTGCCCGATTTTCGACAGAATATAGAGTAGTTTGATTTGAAATTTGGAACAAGTGTGCAATAAAGAGTCTAACGTAGTGTGAATCCTTTTAAGTGTAGGCTTACGAGCTTGGACGAATAAGCGTAGCTAATAAGAGGTGGAACAGGTATGTAAAGCTTATCCTTTCTTTCTTTTGGCATGTCTTAGATGTATGTAAGATATGATACGAGCCTTGGGGTAACTCCATTCTTAAGTTTCGAGCATGTCTATATTCTTATTCTCTTTTGATATTCGCATTCTTAATATAGTCGAGCTATGGTCCTTGTGTCTTTTGTATGATTTGATAGTAAATGTTGCATAAAAAGTTTTATTCCTAAAGGATTCTATGTCGAATAAGGTCCCTAACTTTCATAGACGGGCTCGGATCACTTCGATACGTTCATAGGAGATTCCATAACGAGTAATGCCCGTAACTTTCATGGGCGAGCTCGGATTGGTTTGATACATGTTTACGATCTCTAAGACCCTCTTTAACGTAGTCCTAATGGCATTTCGATCGGATTTAACATGACTATCGTTTGATACTTGAGCGTTGATTTGTCTACTTATCTATTGAGTCTTAAAAGATGATTTATATGCATATGGTTTCTCACTACTGCTCGTGCTAGTCGTTATTACTTCTTTCACCGAGTCCGGGAGTAGGGTATGTATTCGTGCACGGTCGTTTGCATTGTTCACCGAGTCCCTCACTGTAGGCCGGGTACGGTATATATATATGATGATATAATGATATGATGATGTGATGATATGGGGATGGCGGCCAGGATGGCATATGATGATTCTATTCACCGAGTCCCTCACTAGAGGGCCGGGTACGGTATACATATGTGATGATATGATGATTTTATTTATCGAGTCCCTCACTAGAGGGCCGGGACACGTTATATATGCATATGTACAAGATGATTATTCACTTATGTTTCTAAGTCCCATAATAAATTTGATATGATATTGGCACGCATGATTTATGTTCAAAGGAAAGCCTTGTGGTTTCTGGTTACCGTACTAATTTTCTATACTCCTTACTTCAGTACGATTCTATTTACTGTATTCCATGTTTTACATGCTCGGTACATATTCCGTGCGAATTTCCCCCTATTGGGGCTGCGTTTCATGCCACGCAGTGTATACGGATGAGTCGAGGATATTAGTAGATGATGTTCCAAATGGATTGGCGAGCTCCATTTCCTTCCGGAGTCTTTGCCGAGTCGGAGTATCTATGTTATGGCATCTTGATTTATGATAGAGACATTGCGGACCGAGTCACGTATAGTACGTGTCGGTGCGTGCGGCTACGTAAGCCGATGTGTCATTATGCATTGTGTTACAAGTTTCGTATGCCATGTATTTGCCTTGATTTGGGAAAGACGAAAGGCATGTTTTTTTTGAAAAGCTTACATTATGCACTCATGTCATGATTTAAGGGCCAGAGTATGATTATGAGTATCACGAGAATCGGCGGGTTCGCTCTACTAAGTAAGGGTGGGTGCCCGTCATGCCCTCTATCGAAAGTTGGGGTGTGACAATTGGTATCAAAGCGATTCATCCTAGGGGTTGTACGCAAAGTCGTGTCCGGAGAGTCCTATTTATGGTGGGAAGCGCGCCACATTTATAAACATGGGGCTACGGGGCATCTAGGGTGGTTACTCTTCTTTCACATCTGAGATCGTGCCATAGAGCCAAGTCATAGGGAATGAGATTCCTTATACTAACTTTTGATTTCAGCAGAAGAATGGCATCGACAGAAAAAGGTGACTAGCGATATTGGAAGTTACAAAGCACGCAGTGTCACGACCCAACCCCGTAGGCCGTGACTAGTGCCCGAGTTGGGCACCCAAACGCATTCATCAAACCTGAATCACACACACCGGGCCGACGTATACAAATATCAAACGCTATCTCGACACATCTCGGAAACTCAAACACGTATATATCGAAACGACAGACTACCGCCGTGTGTGACAGGCCCCAAACATATCTATTGAACTCGTGCGTACGGGGTAGGCACTGTGCTTACATATACGTCTACGGACCTCTAAACAAACCAACGGACTAACAAAAATCTAGACGGGACGGGCCCCGCCCCCCCCACCCTTGGGGCCCCGGGGGGAATCCGGGGTGGCTGGGGTAAAAAGGGCATCCAACCCGGGGGTCTTCCTCTCC
>NW_026725089.1:0-7240 GCF_029784015.1 Lycium ferocissimum
TGCCTACTTGGTTGACATTCCGAGCTCATAAGCTCACAATCCTTGATGTGTACTACTACTTGACCAAAGTTCTTCATATGACTAGCAAGTCTATAATGTAGATGTAACGATAGTGATGATGTTAGTATAATGACGAGGGTAAAGTGATGTCAAAGATGCTTACGAGCTATTATATGTATGGGTGCCTATGAAGGGCTATAATAAGTCCCCGAGCTTGTGATGCCGGGTAGGAATATGTGTATAAGAGCATATGTATAAGAATATATGTATACGAAACCCCGATCCTATGTGGTCAGGTACGCTATGTAAATGCTATGTATACGATATGATTAGGCATATAATACGAATATGAATGTGAAAAGACTTTGTAAAGAAATGAAGGTGAGTGCATGTATATGAGAACGAACACGAAAGAGGTACGGTTACTACTATGGAAAACGAAGGGCTATGTATGTAAGTAAGTGATATGATTATGATATTGTTGTCTCCCCTCCTACACTATTTCGTATGTTGCTTATTATGCTCCTATATCAGTGTAAATCATGCTTTACATACTCGCAAGACATTCTTCGTGCGTCCGTCCTTTTGTTTGTGGATATTTGCGTCATGCCGCCCAGTGCACGGGGAGACAGATTGGACTCATAGTCGCTTATTCGTAGATTTCATAGCAGAGCTCCATCTCATTCGGAGCCATAGCTTTTGGGTACTTATTCTTTTGTGTACATAATTATGGGCATAGCGGGGTCCTGTCCCGCTCATATGATATGTCATACTCTTAGAGGCTCGTAGTCACGTGTATGTGGATAGATGTGTCTGGCCTTGTCGGCCTATATTTTTGTATATCATTTTGCTGGCCTCGTCGGCCCATGTATGTTGTTGTGGCACAGACGCCCGTGATATGATATATGATGATTGTTGTCCAAAGGGGCTATTGTGGTATATGAATAGAATGCATGAAATGATTATGGCTCACCTAGATATTATGTGATTATACGTAAAGGGGTACCCGGGTGGGGTAGCACCGGGTGCTCGTTGCGGCCCCTAGTCGGGTCGTGACATACATATAGCTTATTCGTACTCATATAGATGTCATACATATCTCTTATTCGTACTCTTATAGATGTCATACATATAGCTTATTATATTGCGTACCCGACCAAGAAGTTCGGTGTTTCACGTACCTGGCCCTACCAAGGCTCGGTTCGGCCCTACTAAGGCTCGGGGTTGTTATTATTCGTACCTTAACCGCGGTGGTGCGCGCGCACGTCGTTATATATAGATATACATATTCATTATACTCTACCCGGCCATATAAGCTCGGGGTTCAAAATAGCCTCTCATGGGCACACATATATATTTATCATATTCTACCCGGCCATATAAGCTCGGGGTTCACAATAGCCTCTCAAGGGCATACGTACATACAAGCTCATATCTATCTCTTAGCCTTCTTCCTATCATCATTCATTACATTCTATCCTTAGAGCATTACTCGTCGTATAAGGAACTTAGTACAATCGTATCACTTGAGCATCATAGGCTTAATAGCTTCTCGAGCTAGGATCATTAGAAAGTATCATGAACTCATAAGAGATGAACAATTGGCCAAAGAACCATGCCTTATGAAAGAAGGGTTAGCCTTACATACCTTTCTATGCCACTATTCTATCCTTGGAGCGTTCTTCTTCGAAGCTCACGTTCTACCTTCATTGAAGTGCATACTCATATTAGGTAATGGATAGCTTCAGCATTCATGACTAATTCTAGAGAAAATCGGACAGCGTCTCCTTTATTTATACGACTCTCCTCGTATTACATATCAACTCCCAAACATCAATAATAACGTTCACATTATCATCACAATAGCTTTTAGTCATCTACATTACTCTTACTTCACAATTCTCTTCACTCTATCCATATTCATAGTCATATCTCGTCAATACGTTCATTCACATACAATGTCGATATTCGTACTCTCCATATCATTTATGACATGATTATACTCATAAAGTATCAAGAATCATAACTCGTTCCAACATTTACTCAAAAGTGCTACTATTCATACCTTCATGACCCATTACTTATATTCTTTGGTAATCCAAGTGTTTCATCTTCTAAATACTTTATATTACATGGAAACATCATAAAACTCACCTTGGATGGCAGAGGATTGAACCTTGGTTGCATAAACCTCACTTGAGCCAAACCCTATGTCACACCCTGATTTTACTAGGGTGTGATGGGCACCCGACCCCATGTGCGGAGCCGAGCGAACCCGCGGACTCCTATTACATACATAAACTTTCGGACTCTTAATCAGACAAAAATGACAAGTATAATAAATATTTGAAAATATCCTTTGTAGTTTACAAATCGACAGAAACTGTATTCATATGGAATCTACTGCAAAATACAGAATGACACGTCGGCTGATGGAGCCGCTCACAACTGACATTCAGAACCCACAACTCGTACGCAAAGTCTCTACCGTATAATCGAACACATAACATGCATAATGTCCGACTCGGCGGCACTCCGGGGAGCAAATGGAGCTTGCCAACGCCGCCGGAACTTCTCCTACAAAAGCATGCTCATGCGGGGTGTACGCGCGGCATGAAAACGCGGCCCGAAGAACGGGGGTCACACGAATATGTGCGAGTATGTAAAGCATAAAATACAATAAACGAATCATAACTGAACAGAGGATACAGAACATAAATGCAAAGGGGCGGAGTATCAGAAATGCTTACTCATAAAACATAGGCAAATGCATAACGGAAAATATGCCATAGCCGGCCCCATTATGGGACTCGGAAACGTAAAGTGGTCGCCCCGACACCGGCGCCACAACATATCGGAACATATCGAATGTGCACATATCATAGCATATCGATGGCCATATCATATCATATCATATCAAAGTGTACATGGCATGATACTCCACAACCCATGTACATGTATACCGCCCTCACACCGAGGCACGGCGAACAATGCGGTGGAAGACGCTTGATAACATATCTCCGGCCCGGGCACGATGAAGGAAGCATTGAGGCATCCACGAGTGGAGTAGTGAGAAACTAAATGCAATATAAAATGTACAACATATACGGAGATCGGACGGAATAATCAAATGACATATCATGAAAAGTGGTCCGGGACGAGGCATAGCACATACCTTTTGAAGGCCACGGAGGATTCTTATCAAAATAGAACTTCAGGGGTCATTTGTATATATCAAAATATAAAACTTATATAGAACTCGATGGCATAACTTAGATAACAGACCATACGAAGGAAGTTGTACGATGATCAAAGTGTATGACTTTCGGGTGTCACGACGGATTAAGTCAAAAATAATCTTTCTAAAATCGTTCCCATTTTTTTTTTTGAATATAGAGTGAGACTTTCTTTTTTTTTTTTTTAAAATAACTAAAACGGCTATGATCAAGTAGTAAGAAAAGTAACCAAAGGTTTTCCTTGGCATTTTACTCAAAACCAAGTCAAATAAAATAATACAGAAAAACTCGGGAATAGTGGGCCCACCTCGGGTCAAATGAGGTGGCGTACACATAACACGTACTTTAGTGTTCACAATATCACTTATACGAGTTTTAAGATGGTCGGATTCAATTTGTACAAAATCCAGACATTTGAACAATTTTTCCAACTGTTTGCAACTCATGTAATTCAATTTTACTGAATGGAAAAGGGGTAAATTTGGACGTTGATTCCAAAGAGTAGAGTCGTCCCCGAGATCCGAATTTAAACCTATTACCTCTAGGACATGCCAAGAGAAGGAAGGTGGAGCCTTACATACCTTGTTTGTGTTATACCCCGTACTTCGTACGTCGGAATATTCTAAGTTGGTTGCGACAAGTTAAGGACAAGGTTGTAAATTTTTCCGATTTTGTTAAAAGTGCATAAGTTGCATGTTCCTCTTTTAATTGGTATGGAATGTTAAGGGTAATATGGGAATAAGGAAAAAAAATTAGAGAATGAAAGTTGGAAAAATTTGGGACCAAAAATGAATTATGGAAAGTTGGCTATTATTTGAAAATGGCCATGTGTGTGTGTGGGCCATAGGGCCACATGTGGAAATATTGAGTGGGCATAAAAGATGACTAAGTAAGTCATCTTAATCATTTTATCTCCTAGAAAATTTAAGAAGCATCAAGAGAGAGAGAGAAAGAATTGGAAAAAAATTTGGAGGAAAAATAGGGGCACATGACCGGCCATGTGCCCCCTATATATATATATATATATGTGTGTGTGAATAAGATTACAAGACAATTCATCATTTGGGAATTGGAAAGTTCAAGAGAAATCAAGAAAAAAGAAAAGAAAGAGAGAGAGAGGGGTTGGCCACGCCATGGTGGCCGAACTCCGCTTCTTAAGTGATCATGGAAAAATTTTTCTTCTTCTAGTTTTCTACTAAATGGAAGGTTCTCTACCATATGGAGTAGTTGTTGGAGGAAGATAACCATTTGTTTGGCAAGAAGCAAGCCTAACCGAGAGTTGAAGGGCATGTGGGATAAGGTATGATTCAATTCTCTTTTGTATGTTTTGTGGATATTTTAGACGTGTTATAATGCATGGAAATGAATAAAATTCATGGAAATATGGATGTTGAAGTCAAGCCTTGGATATTGATGTTGGCCGTGCATGTGTATTGTATGTCTAAGAGTGATGAATCAATTTTAATTTGCATGTTGGTTGTTGTAGTGTGTTGGAATGAATGGAAATCATGAAACTTTGAATGTTGGTGCTTGGCCATGGATTGTGGTGTGTGTGGCCGTGTAGGGGCTGTTTTGGAGGGAGCTTGGTGAACTAATTTAATGTGGTATTTTGGTTGTTGTTTGTTGTGGATTATGTGATAAAAATAAAGGTATAATGACTTATGTCGAAGTTGTAGTGTTGTGGGCTGTTTTGGAAGTCAATATGGTTCTATTATGTCTTCTTATAATTATGAAGGTAATGTGGTAATGTATGGAACCGTTGACGTAGTTTGTGAAATTGAAAGAAAGAAACGCATTATTGTCGTATTCATTAAGTTGGAAGGTTTCGGGTTTCATAGCATATTGTTTGAATTGTCTTGAATACTTTGTGGATTGTCCGGAATGTTCTTAAATCTTGTTTGGATGGTTGTTGGTTTGGTTGTTGTTGATATTAGCCGAGTTGAATTCTCGGGGTTGGTGAATATATGGGAAATGCTTGCCCAATTTTTGGTAGAAAAGCAATGGTTTGGAATTGGATCCTTTAGTACTGGACTAATGTTCGATGCCTATTGATGTTGTTGTAGATTTTTGAGAAGACGAACTTACGTTTGGATTAGCTTAGGAAGCAAGCCGGGTATGTGAAGCTTACCCTTCTTTTTCTTTTTGGCATGTCTTAGACGGAACTAAGGTATGACATGATATGTGCCTCGGGGTAATTCCATTCGTAAATTTCAAGTATGTTTGTGAATCGTATTTGCTTGTCCGTGGTTTGTATGTTCTTGATATGGTTGAGTTTGAAAAATTGTGTAAGCGATTCGTATAAGTTCCTTGATGTTCGTATCTTTAACGCGGTTGAGTTATGACCCTTATGTCTTTTGTAGGATTAAACTTTTAAGGTTTCAAAAGAGTTCTATTTTTCAAAAGAATTTTGTTTTCAAAAGAGACTTGTTCCAAAACGACTTCGAAACTAGGAACGTCCGTAACTTTTGCATACGACCTCGAAACGCCCCAAAACATAATATGTAAGTTCATAAGACATCACTCTCCCCTACCCCTCGTAGTCGGGCTCGGACGGGGGTCGGCACCCTCCGTGGGGCCCTGCGCCTTTCTATGCCACCTTTATGGATTTTTTTCGAAATTTTAATATTTTCTTCACTATGATTATTTATTTATCGTCGAGTTGGAAATAAGGATTTTATGCCCATGATTTTGATACGTAACAACGGCCGAAGTTCGGTTTGATATGTCCCGAGCGAGATTCGGAGAAAAACTATGATTTTGGATTTTCAAAAAAAGGGTTCGTTTTGATCATTCGGTTGAGTACGTACGGTGTACGATATGTGTGTGGTTACTACGATCGCTCGTGCGTTACGTGTTACCTCTTTCCGGATCCCGGCCGCATATGATCGTGCGCACTATGATATACTCGGTGTTATCTTGTGCTACGCCTTCCGAGAACCTACTTCATAGGGCCGGTTCGTTTTATGGAGTTATCTTTCGTGATATGGCTTATGATGTGTTGTGACAATGTGTTGTGTTCGGGGATACGGAGATTTGAACTTCTCGGTGTTATGCGTCGGTTGGCCAAGCTCAGATAGTGGTGGCTCCACGTTACGTCCACGGTCTATGGACCGTATTTGATATGTGATGATGTATGATGAGTTAGTGAGTTTGATCACCGATGATTAGCAAATCCACATCGGTTAATGTCATTCCATGTGACAGACTATGATGCGTTCGGTATGAGTATGTATGATTTGTGTGTCGGATATGGGTACTTGGGTAGTTGAGTTGTACGACTTTACTTTCGTAATTCTCACTTTGGTTATGGCCTCGTTTGATGTATCTTGTGCTTCACACGGCTCGCATATATTTCGTACCGACCCGCTTTTCTTCGGGGTCGTTTCATGCCACGCGGGTACCCACGGATGAGTAGGTGATGTTAGCGAGGAAGATGCTCAGTCAGATTGGCGAGCTCCATTTCCTCGAAGCCGCCGAGTCGAGTGCTTTGTATGGTGTTCAAAGTTATGATAGAGACTGCGTACGTGTCGAGTGTATGATATGTCGGGTCCGTTTTTTGTGGCAACACGTTGCCGGTGTGTTTGTATGCATTATGCTACCGATGTGTTTGGCAAGCGGCTATATAAGCCGAAGCACCGTTATGCCTTATATTGCGATTTTTTTCATACGATTGCGCATTTTATTTGGTTTGAAAAAAAAAACGAAAGGCATGTTTGTTTTCGAAAAATTTTCATTTCGTGCGTATGTTATGTTTTTGTGGACGGTATGGTTGTGAGTGTTCGTTAGTCGAGAGGGTTCGCTCGGCCTAGGTAAGGGTCGGTGCCATCGCTACTATCGAAATGGGTGTAACGGTTACATTCTGTTTGCCAAGAATTCAAATCCGTTTCGTCAAAACCTACGAATAGTCCACATTTGCAATTGCTATTCGTAAGGCTTAAAGTTTCAACCTTAATCAATACTTGTCTATAAAAATTTGGGAAGATCTCCCATACATCAACATCCCC
>NW_026725090.1:0-11418 GCF_029784015.1 Lycium ferocissimum
CACTATCACCAACAACATCACCAACACCAGGACCAACATCAACATCACCATCACCATCACCATCACCACCATCAACAACACGAGCCCTTATGATGGTTGTGGCTCCAGTCAATTCTTCTTTTATCTGATCAATCAATTCATCAGGCACAAATTCGCCAAGCCCTAAACTAAAAAGACATGGCATACGCAACTCTCGTTTTGTAGGGATAAGCCTTGGGTGCACAACCTACAACAAACAAACAAATATATTCAAATGGTTCGAAGAATTTACAAGATGTTGTAATAGGTTGACAAGTTAACAATTTAACAAATAACTTGATCTGTTGCAGCAGGTGTCAAACTTGTTCAATATGTTCCAACAAATGTGTAATCTATTGCAACAACCCCCACATACGTTCCAACAACCTCTTAGGTTGTTGCAGCATATTCTTTAGCTATTGGAAAAACCAAAACAGCTTGCCGCTTTCCTTTGCAACTGTTTAATATTTTTCAGTATTGTGAACTCGTTGCAAGAATCGAGTAAGTTGTTCCAACATCTTAGGAGTTGTTGCAACATATTCACTTATCCGTTGGAAAATGTCAAAATAGTTGCCGCAGCATCCTCAAAGAATCGTTTTGATTTTTCCAACATATTACGGTTGTTGCAGCGTATAAATGTATTTGTTGCAACAAGTAGTTACTTGTTATAAAACTAGTCGTGTGATATTTTTCAAGTATCTCGACTTACGCTTCCTTGGAGGGGGGTTAAAAGGATCAAGATTCATTTTTTTGTTGCTATTTTTGGCAGTCAACTATATGAGGATCCTTGGAAAACAAACTTCTTCCGAGTAGTCCATGACTTGACTCTGAAGGTGGGGAATGACTTCAAATGCCCAAGCCTAGAAAAAATTATGCCACCAAAAATCAGAATAACCAATAAAGGAAAAGAATTAAAAAAACAAAACATTGAAGAAAGAAAGTTTACCATGAAGACCCAAGAAGCCATAGATGTTGAAGTCTTCACATTAGGGTTCAAAGCTTTCGAAAAATATTCAACATCAACTTGTAAAATTTTTATGACCCGAATGGATAGTTATTGAATGCTTCATGATCCTTCGAGAGTTTAATCAAATCAGGTTGTATATTATTCTTTACATCCTTTGCCCAAAGAATAGAATTCACAAACCAAACTAAGCACAATGAATTTTTGTGCTTTCATGACATAGTTTTTGACTTCAAGTCTGCTAGCAAATTCTCTACCTTGTAGCTCTTTCCAACAACATCCACTAAATCCAAATTATCATCAACCTTGGCTTTGCCTTTCTTGTCGCCTCGATGACTTGGGTATCTTGGCTCCCTTCTTTAATGTAACTGTAGGAAGAGGCTGAGAAGGAGCATGACACCTCAGTTCACGACCCAAACCGATGGGCATGACTAATTCTTATTTGGACACTCGTATACGAACACACTAGATATAATGCATCGAAACTAAGGACAATATGGAAATTTGTAAAAGCATACCGTAGACTCATAGTGTCATATATGAATGAACCTGTCTCCTGAGGAGTCATAACTATCCAAAACATAACAAAATATACAAGCCGACAAGGCTGCTACTATATACGGGGATATCCAAACGAACTACGTCGATATAGCTGGCCAAAACATATATATAACCCACACATGTCTATAGACCTCCGTAGTATAACAATGAATATGACGGGAATGTGGCCCCACCGTACCCCCTGGGATATGCATAAGTCTATATCAAAGGATCCGTACCAAACGACTCAAGCTCGGGAACAATGGGAGCTCTCACGCGAGGCGACGAAGTCCTAGGTCGGACGATCACCAAATCGAGTGTTTGTACTGCGGGCACGAAACGCAGCCCCCGAAGAAAGGGGGGTGATACGGAAAAATATCTTGAATATAAAGCATAAGAACATTATACGGATGAAATCATGAAAACCGGTCCTAATACTCAAGGCATTCGTGGCTAACATATCCGAGAATATCTCGCGTAACTCTATATGACCGAAATCGACTTACGACGTACGACAGTATATATTATAATATAACTGATAGTGATGTGGAACGTACAACCCGATCTATATATAATATAATAGTGCCGAGGAACGTATGGCCCGATCCATATATAATATAATAGTACGGAGAAACGTACGCCCCGATCCATATAATATAATATATATAAATGCATGTAAAACTCGAAAGGATACTCAACTCCTTCCGGTGACATAAGAAGCTAATATGATAAGTCTCTGGGAGTTATGGGCACATAACATAGGAGGCCAAGGATACAAATATCTCTACACTATCTAAGAATAGAGTCTTTGGAACTTGCTTGCTCACTGTGTTTGTTCATATGATAAGGATCATGCCAAAATGGAAGAAAGGGATAGCCTTAACATACCTTGAACCGCGTCTATTTGTCCAAAATCTACTGCCCAAGTTTGTAATCTATAACAAGGCAATAATTACGCCACAATTAGACGAAAGTCATTCTTTACTACTCATTTGTAAGCTAACAAACAATCTAACGAAAATCCCAACACTTCCCTTATTTTTCTTACTCCGTCCCAACTCACCAACAACCCAAAATAATCACAACAATATAAACAACACACACAAACACGAAAATCATACCAAACAAATTAAAATATCATCACAAAACAGCCACAAAAATCATACCAAACAGCCCCAAAAATATCATCACAAAAATATACGAAAATCATACCAAATGTACCCCAAAATATCATCACAAAACAGCCATGAAAATCATACCAAACAGCCCCAAAATATCATCACAAAACAGCCACTAAAATCATACCAATGTACCCCAAAATTTCATCACAAAACACCCCCAACTTACAATAACATCTAAGTCCGTATATTGCTTATATATCAACGTTTCCTTCACGTATACACCATGTTAAACGTTTAATCCAACTTAATAACATGAATAGGAGGTCGAACTTACCTTTAACAATCAGAATCTTCAAGAATCTAGTTCCTCTTTCCAGCGGCTTGCTTAACAATACAAAGAGAACGTAGGCTACAACTTCTCTTTAACTAATCTCATGTCAAGGGCTAGGATTTAGTTTATATGATGGCTCAATTAGAAAGGGGGGTTTGGGAGAGAGCATGAGATTCTTGGATCCGTTTAGGTTGCGCGAAGTGATATAGGACAAAGTGGTGACTTATATATTAAGTTTAATGGGCTTACGGGGCCCGAAATATAAATCTTTGGGTCCGGGTCTCGAAACTTACGCCATACCTCAACTTGCATCGTCTATAACTCCTTATCCCCATATTGTTTTGATGAGTGGTTTGTTGCGTTGAAAATTAGACTCGACGAACTTCATTTTAGGCTTTTGAAGCACCTTAAAACTCCTCATATACTAGGAGATATGCCTCTAACAATATGGGCTAAAATCGGGTCCGAGATTTTATCAAGTTGTTCCGATTCATTTCGTTTAGATTCGTTTAACTTCTAATCCTCTTCTTCCAACCCTCATGTAACCTCTTATATATTTACACCTTGAAATTTTTTTCTAAGTCGATTACGTCGTAAGCAAACTAACGTAAGTAAGAGAGGCTACGATACCCTATCGGGTTAAAGAAAGACTTTTGACAATTATTAAGCATGTACCCTAAAGGTTCCGAGGCTAAGATAATAGAGAAAGTACTTTTCGTGAAATTTTGTCGATTTGGCGGAGATACGGCCAACATACGGACCATAAAAGTTGACGTCCGACCGTCCAGATGCACTAGAGGCGTAAAACAATATCGTAGAGTTGTGCAGAATTTTAGCTAACATAGGTCAGACATACATATCGTAAGTATGACCTACGAACCGTATGTCCACCGTATGTTTTGTGTCGGTGGAAAAGTTTCAAGTCATATATATATTTGGCCCACTTCGTTTTTTCCCCATTTTTCTTCACCAACGGACCCTAAATACTCTAAAGCCCCTCTCACACCTCAAAACCTTCTCCACACTTCATCTACAAGAATCTAAGGTATATCAAAGATTAAACACCAATAACTAAGTGGAAATCAAGATATGGGTGCCCGTGTGGTTGTTAGTAGCCAAGCATCTTTGGAATTAAAGTTGAGTTTCTCTCCAAGTGAAAGTATCTCCACTCAAAAACCATTCCTACATAATCAAAGGTAGAATCGTAAACCTTGAGAAAAGCGTTTAATTGATAAAGTCGGAGAGTCATGTGCAAAGAATGTAAGGTGGTCCTTTCTTTCAAAGGAATGACTCCTATAGAATGTTTTCCTATATATGTTTCCATGGTCTTCTTTGTATTCCAAAATGTTGAAAGATAAAGATTCTTGATAGTTCTTATGAGAAAGAGATAGACATGTTTTATGATAATGATGACAATAGTGGTGATTTCATTTCGAATCCTAAAGTTTTTATATGATATTGTTGTGAAGATAATGATTCTTACCACGATTCACACGTTATTCTTTGTTGCTAGTCTCACCTTTTGATGTTAGTTCCTTCAAGGTGAACATGATGATCTAAGACTACTCCATAATGAAATCGGAGGCTACCGACCTTATGTCACTACGATAAAGTTATAACTCTTGCTGAATACTCGTATATGTTTCTATAGTACGAGATATGTGTATATATATATATATATATATATATATATATAAAGGGACATATGAGTACATATATGTATATATATATATGAGATATTGGGAAAGGAAGGCGCTATAGACGCATGATTATTTGCTAATTGATTATATTTCTATGATGTACATGGATATGTGAGCATGAATACAGGGATAAAAGGGGAAAGGGCAGAGCGCTATAGAACGCGCAACCACTGATCGGTTGGTATCGTGTGATTATACCATCTCGGACGCGAGATTCGTGGGATAAGTGGATCGTCTCCGCACGTTTCGCGGCTATATATGGATATATGTATGTATATGTACGTGATATATATATATATATATATATATATATATATATATATATATATATATATATATATACGTTTATTATATGGAGTCCCTTTCATGCATATTAAATTTCCTTTAGCATCTTTTTATATATATATATATATATATATATATATATATATATATATATATATATATATATATATATATATATAGATGCTAAAGAAAATTTAATATGCATGATTTTGAAAAAACCATATGTCGCGCAGTTTTCTCTTTATCTTATATTTCCTATATTTTGATTATTTTCCAACAAATGTATAATCTATTGCACCAACTTATGAAGCTGTTGGAACATATGATGGAGTTGTTCCAATATATTACACACACTTGTTGCAACATATACAAGTTTACCGTTGTAAAATTCATTATTTGTTTACTTTAAATGATGCTTTTTTGTTTATCTCCGTGTGTGTATAAAATGTCTTCACCAAAAAGAAAAGGTGAGGAATCACAAAAAAGAGCTAAGGGGGCATCATTAGATAATTTTTTTGAAATATTCTGAACGACCGGTCCTCTTCTTTGAAAAGGTCAAATGTCGACGACCGGCTGCTTCTTTTGAAAGGTCGACGACCGGGGCTATTGAGTCTTCTATTGGGACTGATATTGACAGACCTTCCACTGATGAAGTTGTCAAAACTTTCAGTATTGAGAAGTTCCGTGTGCAGATGCCGATAGATAAACTAGGTGATTTGAATGGTGATCTTGT
Source organism: Lycium ferocissimum (assembly GCF_029784015.1). Classification (NCBI taxonomy): domain Eukaryota; kingdom Viridiplantae; phylum Streptophyta; class Magnoliopsida; order Solanales; family Solanaceae; genus Lycium; species Lycium ferocissimum. The sequence goes on from NW_026725090.1 coordinate 5,693, forward strand.
TGTAAAATCAGTCATGGGCAAGCCCTTTGATTACATTAGGAAGGTACTTCAAGAGGAGGACTTGGAGGATTTCTTCAGGGCCACATGCTTTAGGATGTATCTAGATTTTCCTGAGGACAACAATGCAAGGTTGCAAATGACCATTGTGTATGGTCTTCTCAAATGAAGAATTATTTACAAAGAAATCACGAGATACGGATAAACCATCGTGAATGCCGCTTTGTTTCGGCATTAAGGAGTTTTCCATAATCACCGGACGGAGGTGTTACACCCCGTAAGAGTCCGTGCTACTTCACTCAAGACAAGAATGAATGAGTTAAGAAAGTTCAAGGAAAGTTAATCGAGTTAGTAAGGATATCGTTATATATATGGTTGCCTTAAGTATCCCGAGGTGACATGGTAACCTAAAGGATTTGAAATCGTATACGAGTACGTATACGAGGTAACGTGAGTGCCCTTTTAAAGTATTTGAGATTATTAGTAATGATATAGAAGATGGACAAAAGATATGAATATACTTTTGCGATTGGAGTTTCGTCGTTTTCATGGGTTCTCTAGTTATGTTTAAGGTTATTGTGATTATTTGGACCTTTCGAGACGTGTATGGATTGTTATGGATGTATACGAGTATGTATATTTATGTATAAGAGGTTACATGAGGGTTGGAAGAGGATTAGAAGTTAAACGAATCTAAACGAAATGAATCGAACAACTTCAAGAGGGATTCGGACCCGATTTTAGCCCATATTGTTGGAGGCATATCTCCTAGTATATGAGGAGTTTTAAGGTGTTTCAAAAGCCTAAAATTAAGTTCATCGAGTCTAGTTTCCAACGCAACAAACCACTTGTCAAAATGATATCGAGATAAGGAGTTATGGACTATGCAATTTGGGCTGGCGGGCAGCAAGTTGAGACCCGACCCAAACATTTATATTTCGGCCCATGAGGCCCATTAAACTTAATATATAAGTCACCACATTGTCCTATATCACTTCACACGACCTAAAACAGATCCAAGAACCCTATGATCTCCCCCAAACCCCCTTTCTAATTGAGCCATCATATAAACTAAATCCTAGCCGCTTGACATGAGATTAGTTAAAGATAAGTTGTAGCCTACGTTCTCTTTGTATTGTTAAGCAAGCAGCTGGAAAGAGGAACTAGATTCTTGAAGATTCCATTGTTAAAGGTGTTAGACCTTCTATTCATGTTATTAAGTTGTATTAAAGGTTTAACATGGTGTATACGTGAAGAAAACGTTGATATACAAGCGATATACAGACTTAGATGTTATTGTAAGTTTGGGGTCACATTGATTTTCTGTGATGATATTTTGGGGCTGTTTGGTATGATTTTCATGGGTTGTTTTGTGATGATATTTTGGGGCTGTTTGGTATGATTTTCGTGGCTGTTTTGTGATGATATTTTAGGGCCGTTTGGTATGATTTTTGTGGTCGTTTTGTGATGATATTTCTTTGGGCTGTTTGGTATGATTTTCATGCTGTTTTCAGGATGATATTGGGGTCGCTGGCATGATTTTCGTGGTAGCCGGTGTTGTTGATATTGTTGTGATTATTTTGGGTTGTTGGTGAGAGTTGGAACGAGTAAGAAAAATAAGGGAAATGTTGTCGATTTTCGTTAGATTGTTTGTTAGCTTACAATGAGTAGTAAAGAATGACTTTCACTTTCATCTAATCGTGGCGTAATTATTGCCTTGTTATAGATTACAAACTTGGGCAGTAGATTTTGGACGAATAGACGTGCTTCAAGGTATGTTAAGGCTATCCCTTTCTTCCATTTTGGCATGATCCTTATCATATGAACGAACACAGTGAGCAAGTGAGTTCCAAAGACTCTATTCTTAGATAGTGTAGAGATATTTGTATCCTTGGCCTCCTATGTTTTATGTCCATAACTCCGCAGACTTATCATATTAGCTTCTTATGTCACCAGAGAGGAGTTCGATATCCTTTTTTCGAGTTTTACATGCATTTATATATTATATTATCTATGGATCGGGCCTCCCAAGACTATTATATTATATATGATCGACCGTACGTTCCCGCACTATTATATTATATATGGATCGGGCCGTACGTTCCTCGACACTATTATATTATATAAGGATCGGGCCGTACGTTCCACAACACTATCGGCTATATTATAATCTATGCCTATCATACGCTCGTAGAGTCAATTTCTACTATATAGAGTTACGCGTATATTCTCGATTTTAGCCACGGATGCATTCAATTACCGAGACCATGATTCATCCGTACTTGATGTTCTTATGCTTTACATATTCAAGACATTTTTCATACTCGAACCCCTTTCTTCGGGGCCGATTTCATGCCCGGGCAGGGCTGCATAGCACCACTTGGTAATCCTCCAGCCTCAGACTTCGCTCAACTCGCTTTCGAGAGCTCCATTGTTCCGAAGTTTGAGTCGTTTTGCGCCGCATCCTAATATAGACTTATGCATATCCAGGGTACGGCGGGGCCGTCCCGTTATATTCTATTGTTATACTCTTAGAGGTCCGTAGGACACGTGCGGGTTGATATATGTTTTGTCCGCTATATCGACGTAGTTCGTTTGGATATCCCCGTATAGTAAATATTGGTTTCGCTTGCATATTTTGTTATGTTTTCATTTGTTGTAACTCCTCAGGAGACAGGTTCATTCTGCTATATGACACTGTGAGTCTATATTATGCTTTTACAAATTTCCACATTGTCCTTAGTTTCAGTCTGATTATATCTAGCAGGTTTGTATACGAGTGTCCACGGCAAATCAGTCATGGTCCATTGGTTTGGTTCGTGATGTTGGCATCGAGCAGCTCATCCTCGAGAGCGTTCACATGATCGTGTCGAGCGAGTCTTGTTTACCTGTGTCGTGCACCACATCTATAAACAAGAAGCTGCACAGACATTTAGGATGTTATCTTTCCTTCTTACTTCGATCGTGCGATAGAGCTATGTTATCAGGATAACTCTAACTACCCAACGAATTATTGTGTTTCGCCTATGCCTCCAAAAAAAGCGACACCGCCGTAAGTGGCAAATCGGTAGCTAGAGATACTAGTCAAACTCCGAAGAGTTACTAGGCCCGTGCCTGGGTCTATGCCCAGACTCGTAGTCCAAATAGCTTAGCGAGCTCACACCGCCATTTTCGAGGATCTTAGAGCGCAGCCAGCCTCCGGGGCTCGTGGGGCAGCACCACCGCCGGGCCTTCCGAGGCCCGAAGACCCAAGCCTTCCACTTCCTCAGCCGTGGGCGGCAGAGGATAAGGCCACGAGAGATGCGGTCGCTTGCCGACCAGACCAAGGCAAATGGTGCTCGTTGCGCATGGGACCGCAGTTGACTATGCGGATAGGTTTGTTAACTTGAGGGTTCGTGACTTTTGAATTGTGATCCTCCGCAGTTTTTCGAGTCAAAGCTCGAGGATGATCCACGAGTTTATCTCGGCGTATGCGCGTACATCGAGGATAATCAACTGGCTTCGAGACCGAGTCCGTCGAGCCGGCTTTTGTATCGATTGTGGACGTAGCCGTTAATTGGTATGAATCTTAGAGTTATCTAGGCGAGGGTGCTCTCCAACTGGTATTTAGCCGAGTTTGCGGAGGACTTTCTTGGCCACTTCCTAACCCGTAGATGAGGCGAGCTAGAGTTGATAGGTTCTTGCACATTCGAGTGGCACGGCGTCGAGAGTATAGTCTCGAGTTTAATTCGTTGGCTAGATACGCGCAACTATTGTGGCCGATATGGCGACAGCATCACATGCGTGATGGACCGGATCGTTATTTGATTGATATTTGTATGGAACGCTGGCTCGTCCCGTGTATGGATATTGCTTGGGTACAGGCATACGCACAGGGGGTAGAGGATCGACACAGGGGACGTCACCGATAGAGATCATGACAGAGAGCAAGATAAGAGCAGGCTAGATCGGCGGGTTATCCCGGTGAGTTTCGAGGGCGGAAGCCTCGCAAAGATATTAGATATTCTTTTTCCTCACTCAAAGACAGTGCATTCTACGCTCATAGGTAGAAGATTCGAACGGTCGTTAGGTATTTTTGCGTCGTCAAGGCCATGTGATGAGAGAGTGTCTACAGTAGTTGGCATAGGCGGTATGGCCTGCACCGACGAGGTCAATTGTCGGTTCATCTTCTTTGTCGGCGCGCCCCTACGTGGCAGTATTCGTACACCAAAGAAAGCCGTGGTAGAGGTCGTGGCGTAGCCTACTTCTAGTGTGGTCCTTCGAACCGCATATATGCTTCACTAGTAGGCAGGATCGGGGAGGCGTTTCACCTAACGCGGCTATTATCAATTTTCTCCCGAGACGTATACGCATCGTATGTATCCAAGCTCCACCTTATCATATATATCCCCCTTGTTGCTAGTAGAATTTAAAAAGAACCCGAGTTGATAGAACCATTTGAGTGTAGCTATACTTGTAGGAGATTCCGTCATAGCTAAGCAAGTATATAGAATTGTTCAGTGTTAAGTATATACCGTCATACCACAAACATCTGACAGATAGACATGAATAGCTTGATATTGTTATGGGTATAGACTGTCAGTCTTTTGTTATGCTAATGTTGATTGTAGAGAAAAGATAGTTTGTTTTGGGGTCGGGAGCCGATTATAGAGGGGGAAAAGGGAAAAAAAAACATCGCCGGGGAGTGTTTATTTCACCCAAGGCAAGTAAGAAAAAAAAGGGCCAATTTACTCTGCCCGGTCATGAATAAAAGGGATACGCCCCCGGCCGTCCCGTAGCTAAGAATTCCGAAACTTCCAAGTTTTCCCCCCAACGGGAGATAGAGTTCATATGTTTTGCTGAACACCCCCTATCTTTTCCTTTAAAGGCACCCGAGGGAAGGAATTAAAGGAGAACCGAGAGATTTGTTGAAAAGGCTTCTCGGGCCAGTACATTACCCCGGGGGCAGGGGCTATTTTGAGAAAAAAAGAGGGTTTGGGGGGAATGTATTGATTATGGGGTTTAAAAAAGAAAATAAAGAAGATCCCCCCCGGATTACATCCCCAATTTGGGGGTGCTTTTGTTTTTTGAAGAGACGGGGCGGGGTTTTCTCGGGAAAAAGGCGATATTGAAGACGGCATTTAGGACCCCATACGGGGAAATTTTAAATTTAGAGTGATGTCTTTTTTGCGACTAATGCTCCAAAAAAGTTTAGGATTTGATGAACCCAGTTTAAAACCCTTCCAGATACGTTCGCTATTGATTTATTGATGATATTGGGTTTTTTCACGTTCGAAGAGGGCATGCCAAAAATTACTCCCCCCATTATGCCAAACCCGAATTAATCTCCAATTTTATGCAAACCCCCAAAAGAGTTTTTTTTGGGAAGCCAATTTTCTCCTTAAACCAGAGAAAAAAGGGAAAGATAGAAGGGAAAAAAATTTTTCACATGTATTAAATCTTCAATTTCCTTTCTTTTTCTTGTTTTCTCTCTTTCCTTTTTTATTTTCCCTTGTTTGTCTTTAATTTTAAAGAATCCCCTTTCCCCTACCTTACACCCCCACCTCTGCTTTTTATTTTAAAAAAAACTAATCTCCTCCTATGGAGCGAGCTTCTTGAGAAAGACATCTATTTCTAAGCTGGTGCCTAAGGTTCCGGGGGCGAAAAACCGCTTTTTTTGTTAATTTCTCCGACGCGATTGACTTCAAACCCAAAAGGTAATTGGGTAAACCGTGGATTCTCTAGTTGAA
>NW_026725091.1:0-6455 GCF_029784015.1 Lycium ferocissimum
CTCAAAAGGGCCCCAATATATCGGGGACTAAGCCACTTTTGCCAAATCTCATAACACCCTTCAGGGGGGATCCAAGAATACCCAATTTCCGGAACTCTCTGGGTCCCCCGACGATTACCCCATGGGATTTTTGGGGTTTTGGGCTGTAACAACCGATCTTGTATGAGCTTAACTTTCTCTTGGATTCCGGCCCAAAATCGCTATAAATTTTAGCCTCTCCCCCGGAACCCCCCAATTGGGGGTTTACCTTTCGCCCTATAAACCCTTTAGATTGCCTTTTGAATTTTTAAAAAATGATAACTATTTTTAAAGCAAATTAAAAAGGGGGTAAATGATCTTCCCGATTTCCCCCGAAATCTATTTTGCATGCACGTAACATACCCTCGAAGTCGAATAGTACATTCGGCTTGTCTTGGGTCGTGGATGAAAGGGGGGGTGCTAAGGCTCCTAGCCCTTTAAACCTTTTTTTGGAAGGATTTCCCGGTTGGCTAAAAGCGGGTTCCCCCAACCCGGGAATAATAAACCCCGGAACACCACATAATCGCACTATCTCTTTCATAAATTTTGCATAAACCCACATATGTCATTCTTTTAAAAAAATGGTGACTTTGTGGGGTAAAATCCCTTATGGAATCATCTTACGTCGGGGGGGTAAGCACAAAATTAAAGTCCATTTTAAATTACTTCCCACTTTCAAGTTGGAATTTCTATAGCTTCCAATCCCCCCGGCTTTTGGTGCTCGTTTTTTAATTTGTTGACAATTAGGACATTGAGCTACAAATTCTGCTATTTTCTTTCTTCCCCCCGTTCCCCCAATTTATGGACTTAAGACCATGATACTTTTTCGTTTTTGGGGGGACAGAAAACGGAAACAATGGGCTTCTCCCCAATTTTGGTGACGTAAACACCCCATGGGGGAACACATTCGCCTCCCGCCCGGAGAACTCCTCTCCTGGGGTTCCAAAGGGTAACCTGGGGGAGTGTTCTGCGGGGGGCTTGGCATGGGATCTTCGTATTGTCGCTTTTTAAACCACTACTGACGAGGGCCTGTTTGGTTGAATGGTGTTTTTGCAGGGGTCCCTCGAACTCTGGGGCCAAGCTACCGGGCTAAAAACCTTTTCTTTTCTCTGGTTGTCTCCACAAATTTTTGATGGATGGGGCTGGGCTCGGACAACATTTGCCTTTGGGGTGATACGAATATAAACATCATAATCTTTTAGCAACTCTAACCTTCGTCGTTGCCCCCAAAATTTAACTTTCTTTTTGTTGAAAATATCGAAAACTCTTTTTGATTTGTATAGATATCCCCATGGACACCATATAAATAATGTCTCCCTTTTTTAATGCATGAATCAAAGGGCCAATTTAGATCATGAGTTGGATAATTCTTTTCATGATTTCGTCTTGCCTTAAAACGTACCAAACCCTTACCATTTTCAAACTTTTTTTACACCTTTGGGAAAAACCCCTTGCGTACGGTGAGTAGACTAACGAAGGGGCACGTATACGGTGTGTTGATAAGTAAGAAATAGCCTTTAATGATCCTAAAATTAATATTTCCAAAGACATTGGAAGTAGGAGACAAAAGTTGCTAAGGAAAGCGAGTCATAAGTTGTGTGTCGGGCAAGAATTACGAGTATCGAGTTAACGACGTTCTAATGATGCTTTGGGAAAGAGTTATAATGTCCCTTAGATTGATGTGGAAGTGTTGAACAAGTGCTGAGAAGATTCCATAAGGATCGGAGATCAAACGAAGTGACGAGAACAAGATCAGTGGACTGATGGATTATACGGCTCATTATACGGACCGTATAATGTTATATGGACCGTATAATGGACCGCAGAACCATCACAGTGAAGATCCCTTACTGGTGGGGTTATACGGTCAGTTATACGAACTGTATAAGTTTATACGGACCATTTAAGTGTTCGTATAATTGCCCGACGGATCAAATTTTGAGTTATTAAAAAGGAGAACTAAGTTCATTAATTCATTTTATTTTCACTCACTTCTCTCTAGAACCTCTAGAACTCTCTCTCTACTCTTCATCCACAAGAAAACAAAGGAAATCAAAGATCAATATCAAGAATTCAAGTGAATCAAGTGTATGAAATTCATCAAAGTTCATCAAGCTAAGAAATTTCAAAGGGAAGTGAACTAGGGTTTTGGGGTGCAAAAAGAGTATTCCATTCAAGACTTATTCTACCATTATCTAAGGTAAGTTTTATGGTATTCCTATGTTGTTTAAGGTCTGAGAAGTTAAAACACTTGGATTTTAAAAGAATATAGAAAATGGGTCATGAATGGAAGAATAGTGTCATTTTCGAATGGAACCTTGGATTGAATTGTGGATATTGATATGTTGTGACTATGGAGAATTTGAAGTGGAATTGTGAAATGTGGGCAATGCAATTGAATGATGATTGTTGTTTATGATATTGTGATGGTTGTTATAAATGTTTGGGAGTAGATATGGAATATGGAGGAAGTCGTATAAACAAAGGAAATCTTGCCCAATTTTCTCTAGCTTTAGTAAGCACGTTCTTATGATTGTTTAGCTAATGTCGATACGAATTCTCTTGAAGGTAGAGAGCACAGTGTGCATTAAGAGGGAACGAGCAAGCAATAGATTAGTTAAACGACAAAGGTATGTGAGGCTAGTCCTTTCTTTCTAAGGCATGAATCTTATGGCATGATTTTTCCTCTCGCTTGTGAATTTCTTATCTTCAAGAAAACTAAGAGTCCTTGTTCATGAATAGCTATATGAGATAAGAGATACGTCATAAGTATGATAATGATGATGATAAGCTTAAGTCTAAAGATTCTAGAGTCCCTGATATGATGTTTTTATAAAGCTAATGATGTTGATTATTATATACACTCACCATATGCTAGTTCCTTCAAGGTGAGGCAGAATGTTTATGAGTGCTCATAAGTTAATCGGGGTTCACGACCTTGCGTCACCCCGATAAAGTATGAGTCGTCTTTGAGTTTCCATGCATGTATTATGATGATTATATTATGATGAGCGTATTATGATGAGCATATGATGATGATATTACACCGCGCCTATATGGCGGGCGTCACGCGCTAAGGCGGGCGGCGTATACACCGTGGCCGGATGGGTGAGGCGGACACCCTAGTGGGCGGCATGAGATGGTACCCCAGACACGGGAGGCCTAGACGGAGGCTAATTGTCACGACCCAACCCCGTAGGCCGTGACTAATGTCCGAGTTGGACACTCGTACGCACTTAACACTCAGAATTCACATACTACCACGCATAATCATACATAATCACATATGGCTTCGGATAGTCGCAAAATAGCACACATATATCTGCGTACCGAATCTCATAGTATACACAAGGCAAGCCAACTAGGCTGCCGCGGCGGGTGGACCGCCCAAAAACACATAACAAACACATATAGGTACATGCAGACGTAACCGTACCCCGGGCATGTCCACGGACACCCCGCGAGAGTAACAAAATCATATGACGGGACGGGGCCCGTCGTACCACAGAATGAATATGTACATATGCATCAATAAAGTATATATACCAAAAGTAGGCTCGGACGAAGGAGCGCTCTCAAAACGCGAGTAGATGCCTAGGCGGGTGGATCCTCAAGGGAGAGCGTCGGTACTGCGCGCGCATGCCGCAGCCACCCGAAGGAAGGGGGTCGTCTGAAATAGGTGCCGAGTATGTGTAAGCGAGGAATACAGAATCATAATGGAAAAATACAAAAGTAAATATGGTATGCAAAATATTAAAACATTAGCTTTAAAAATATAGTTCATGCAAAAGGCTCTTAGAACGGTGGTCGCCCGCACATCGTTGGCGCCACGCCACGACACTCAACGCAAAAGAATTTCATATCTCGGCAACGACAAATCCCCATCACACATCATAGCCATCCGTAACGCCATAACACAGCATCACAAACGGAACCCGGCCCTCGGAGAGGAACTCGGTGAGCATAACCACGACATCACTGCCGGAATGTATATCATAATGCGCGACGAAGCATCGCAGAAGCCGGGGATCGGTGAGACGAGGGTGATGACCATAAGCACGAGCAGAGTCGTGAGAGCAACCATATGCATAAAACCATATTCATAACTCATTAATCAAATAAGAAAACCATATGCGGAAGTCGAAGAGGAAAATAACACTAACTTCCCCAAAATCATTAGGACGAGCATAAAAACGCGGGCCCCACGAACGGGTGCCGGCCCCATCCGAGCCCGACTACGGTGGTTTGGAAAGTTATGCCTTATAAGCTTACCTATTATGTTTTGGGGCGTTCGAGCTCGTATCAAAGTTACGGACGTTTGAAGTTCGGGACCCTTTTGTAGTCGAAATCCTTTGTAAAACCTTTGAAATTCAATTTTAGGAAACATGAAAGTCTTCTTGTTTTGGTCCCCGTCAAGAGTAGGTTTTAAGGAACGAACAAAGTACATACCCTAAGCTCGGATTCTAAGAGTGGAATTACCCCAAGGCTCGGGTCATAACCTAGTATCACTAAGACATGCCCAAAAGAAAGTGACGCCTTACATACCTTATTCGCTGCAATGCAAAGCCAACGCTTCAAGCAGGTTCGCCAAGATCTACATAACGCCAAGTATGTTATCATTAGCCATAGCCTTTATGAATTCAATTCTAGACGAGCATTAAATTCTACCGAAATTTTGAAAAGCACTTCCTTTGTAAATACGACCGAGATTTATACTCGGCCAAATCTGACAACAACCAAGCCAACAACCAACTACAATATCAATTCACAATATATATGTTCCAACTTTGTTATTCAATCCAAACACAATCCAACCATATGCAAGAACACTCTAAGCAAAGTCATACAATGTTTCAAACAAGCCAAATATTATTCTTACTTAGAAATTGCCTCGAACCAAAGAATAACACCAACATATTCCTTTCACAATTCACAAATTACATCAACAAACCATGCTTAAACAACATTATTCTTAAAAGTTCAAAACTACATTCACGTTAAAGTGATTAATCCTTAAAATCAACACAATTTTTGCTTCAACTAGGATCATTAACCATCATTTTTACATCGTATAACGCATGTGACAACAACCAAAACACCATATATCATTAGACTACCATGGCTGCCACATACACTTTGCCATACTACGGCCAGCCCTACAAATAAAATTTCATGAGTTTCATTCATTTTCACTCCGACAACATACAAACATCTAAATACTGATCAACTCGTCACTACTTAACATACAACACACATGCTCGGCCCAAGGGGCTACTCTGCGGCTCAACTTCAACATTAATATTCTCATGATTTTCATTCATTTCAACACATCACAACAACACACAACAAGCTAGATGGAATTGTTTCATCACTCCTAATATATCACACATATGCTCGGCTACACACACACGGTCACACGGTCGGCTTACTGACATCACATATTCGCCTTCCATCATTCCTTCCACAACTACGAAGCCATCCATAATATGTAAATAAAAATGAAATCTTACCTCTTCCCTTCACTTCCTACACGGCTAGGCTTATATTTTAGCAGAGAAGTGCCTTCCAAGCTTCGGCAATCACTCTTATGTTGTTTCTTACCTTCTAATGAGTTGAATTGCTAGAAGAAAACACAACGTTTTCCTCACCTTTTTGATGGTGATTCTCGGCTAGGGAGGGCAGCAGTATGGTTGCTTCTCTTTTTCTCTCAAAAAGCTTCTTTTTTGCTCTTGCTTTTTCTTTCTTTCTCTTGAAGTTTCTATTAATATATAAAATGATCACATGGAAAATTAATAAAAGGAGGGGCTTGGAAGCGAAAGCTTGGCAGACACTTTTTTGGGCCAACTTTGACTATCTTTTATTCTTTTGCCCAATTGGTGGGCTGCCCTCGTCTTGAAATTCCGGAAATTAATTTCCGAAGTTCCCGATTTTTGTCCCTCGTCTTTCCGCTATTTCCCATTAATAGGTCATGAACAACACGCTTTTTATGAAATAAGATCAACATAGCCTTATTAAACTTCAAGCCTAGTTTATTCGAATTTTTCCGAATAGGCGAAAACTCGGGATATAACACTAATGCTAATGATTATTCTACTAGTACCTATATGGTAAGGGCGACTTATACTTATATGCATACATGATATGATGATGATTATGAAAGTAAGCGACGCCATTATTCTTTTTATAATTCACGATCAGATATAGATTGCTCCACATTTAATGCCTCACTCATTTTTTCATTGATGTTTCATTATTGTTTGTGCCTTACATACTCGGTACAATATTAAATGCGACGTCGGGTTTTCTTTGGACGGCCATGCTCGTACCCACGAGTGAACGGGGAGCGATCCGGACTCGTAGGAGTTTTGGGGGATTGGAAACGCTCCCAAATTTTTCGGGGTGCCATTGATTATTCTTTTGGTGTTTTATTTTATGTA
>NW_026725092.1:0-6556 GCF_029784015.1 Lycium ferocissimum
CCCGGGGACTATTTTATTTAAAACCCTTTAGTTCACCAACCAAACTTGCTTTCCGTTGTACTTTCCGGTGTAATCTAAATTTGTTCTTGTTGAACTCTCCTATTTCTTGCTTAATTGATACTTTACATATTCGATACATATTAAATGTACCCCGCTTCTTCGGGGTCGCGCGTTTCATGCCGTGTGTTCGGGGACGCGACCGGTGACTGTTGCGTAGGGAAGGCCAAGATTGAGTCGAGCTTCCTGCTTGCCTCACGGAGAAATGTCGTTCCCCGTTTTTGTTATAATGTTGTGTGTATATATTTGCGTGTGTCATACTCTTTAGAAGTGCGAACAAAGGTGTGGGAGTCATGGTTACTTTGTTGGGCCTCGGCCATTATTTTGTTGTCTGGTAAACGTGCTGAGGCCACTTTTGGCTCGCCTTGTTTTATGTCGTATGTATATATATCATGTTTTGAGATGCCTCGAGCTACGTGTCGATTTTTTGGTATTTCATTTAAAAATTTTCAATTCTTGTTTTAAAAAAAAAAAATTTGAGTTGACGTTTGGAGTTCGCTTGACTCGATGAGAGTCGGTGCCGTCACACCTGCAACGTAAGGTTGGTGTGTGACACACGAGCAGAGTAGTGAGAAACTATATGCAAGTTAAATCATCATCTGAGACTCAATAGAATAAGTAGAATAAACTTGCACTTGAGTATCAAGGCGATAGTCATATTAAGTACTCTTTGAATGTCACTGTGAACTATATCAAATAGAGCTTCGGGAATCATAAACATGTATCGAGATAATGCGAAACAGCTTATGGAAGTCAAGGACATTAGTCATTGTAGAGTCTTTAAGAATAGGAACTTTTACGTACCAACTACTATCTAATGTATAGAAGACTCGAGGGGCAATAGCTCAATTACCTTAAGAATTCTAACATCAAGAAGTGAATAAGAATCATGAATCACACTTGGAACTTATGAATAGAATTACCCCAAAGCTCATATCATACGTCACTTATATCTAAGACATGCCAAAAGAAAGAAGGGATAGCTTTACATACCTTCAACGCTTATCCGTGATACAATACGTATACGCTGCCCGTAGTGCCTCAACCTATATTAAGACGTTAAGAACTATGGTTAATATATGGAAAGATTCAAAACGTATTCCAACGTTAGTAGCTAGCTTCTAGAAGATTAGACGGCATTTCCCTTATATTCAACCAACTACATAATAACCAAGTCAACATCAACAACCACACGTTCAAGTACTATATTGAGACTAATCAAGAAAAGGTACAAGAATGTCCCGAGACAGCCCATACAACATTCCAAATCAGCCCACACATTACGACATCCCATAATCGTTAACATAACGGCTACGACATATTCAAGTTACTCTTAATAATTTATAGCCACGACACTTCAAGGAAACGACCTTATGATAATCCAACAATCACAACAACACAATATATAGCCTTAACTACTCTTAGCCCTTCAATTCAATAAGAACTTAGTTCTCCAATTCAACAAGAACAACAACACACCCAAAAAACAGCCCCTTAATTACCACATAACAATGCCCGATAATCTCACGAACATCTAAAATATACCAAGCAAACCACATACGCTTCGCATACGATATTTTATACGCTTCTTTCTTCCAAGTTTGGTGATTCACATCAGCAACAACATCAACTACTATATGCAAGGAAATTACCCTAACGTCACAATAAGTTCATGCCCATAAAATTAATACCGACTCTAGCATGATTTAAGCTTTTCCTTTCATTTTTAACACATAATCCATAACATTAATAACAACAACAACAATCAAATTCAATCTAATTGGAACAACTCCAATTCTGTCCATTTCAACACCAACACTAATCATGCAATTTTCTTACTTCCAATTTCACTTAATACAACTTAATCTCTCCATTACAACATCATTAACTTCAATTCCATAACAAGAGAAAAAGTCTTACCTTAATTTAATTTGGACAGATTCTACAATTTCTTTTGCACCAATTGCACCGCTTCTTCTTCCTCATTTGAATCCTAAGGTTGCTGCCCCCCGATCATGTAGAACACTTTTGGGATTTAATTTTATTTTTTAAAAAAAAAGGGGCTTGGGTCGGTCGTGAACGTAGCCATGGTCGTTTGGTGCTTTCTCTCTACTCAACTTGGTGAAGATGAGAGCTTCTCTCTTGTTCAACTTTGTGGATGAAAATATGATTAATGAGTCATCCATTAGCTATTTATATGTTGCCCTCTAAGTTGACAAGTGTCCCACTATGGCATGGACCAATCAGATTTGGCCATGTTGTAGTGGGGCCCACTTAGTGCATTATGACTTGATTAATATTAATTAATCACTAATCCCCACTTAATAATCTAATCATGGTTAATTAATCCCAAATCTCCACTAATATTTCCACTAATTGTAATTAATTAGCAAACCGTGCAATTATTAAAATCGGGATTAAAAAGTCCTTTCTCTCATATCTCAAAATACTCTCGTCCTTGAACTTATGTCGAGTAGCTTACAAATAATCCAACGTACAAAAATATGGGATATAACAGCCGGCATGGCTAAAGTGACTATCTTGGCGTGACAGTCCAAGATAGCATGATAATGAGAAAGCCAGGTCATACCCAAAATAATATCAAAATCCACCATATCAAGTATCATCAAATCTACGCAAGTGTCATAACCCATAAAAGTAACCAAACACGACCGATAAACTCGATCAACCACAACAGAATCTCCGATCGGAATAGACACATGAATAGTTACAGTTATGTTATCACAAGGAAAATCCCAATCAACGACATAGCATACAGACACATACAAATAAGTGAATCTGAATCCATGATCAAATAATACAGAAACGGTACCTGCAATGACAGCATCTGAGGCATCCGCCTCGGGTCTACTTGGGAACGAATAACACTGGACCCCACCAAGTTCAGACTGTGATCCACCTCTCGAACTCCGGGACCCACCTCTAGAAACCTGCGAACTACCACGGCCGCCCGAGGGCCGCCTCGCTACTCGAAGATGGCGTAGTCCTCACGGCCCCGACGACCCGCCCGGTTCATAGACACTTTGTAGCATAATGACCGGGTTCCCCACATGCAAAAAAAATCTTAGAGGGTGGAGACTGATATACTGAAGCTGAAGACCTAGTTGGAATAATTCTGTCTGCTGGTCGAGAGAACGAGCTCTCAGGAGCTCTCTGCCTGGATGGCCCACTAGAGGAAGCCTGCAACGCTGAACGCATAGGGCGGCCGGAATAGGGCTCATATGGCCTAGAAGACTGAGCGCGGCCCTCGAGATGGAACCATCATAACTCCCAAATGTAGCTGCCTCTTTACACTAACCTCTCTAAATGTGCTGGCCTTAGCAGCCTCGACTAAAGAAGCATACTCAACGATGGACTGGAAGGAAGCCTCCATGGCCTCAAGCTGAAGGCAAGGAATCTAAAGAGAACCAATGAGCCTACAAACAAAGTGTCGAATCATGTCAGGCTCAGTAGGAATCAAGGGAACTGAATAACGGGCCAAATGCAAGTAACGAGTAACATAGCCATCCACAGACAATCCCCTATGCTGCAGATGGAGAAACTCATCCTTACGCCCATCTCTCAAAGCTCGGGGCACATACATCTCAAGGAAGGCCTGGTGAAACTATGTCCAAGTCAGTGGAAGAGAACCCTCAGGTCTGCAAGCAATAAAATACCTCTACCAAGTCTCCGCATCCCCACAAAACTGGTAGGACACATAATCAACTCCATGGGACTCAACAATCCCCAACCTATGTAATAACTCATGCACGTCCAAGATGAACTCATGCGCATCCTCTCCAGAAGTACCCGAGAATCTCGGCGGCACCAAGTTCCTAAACCTCCAAATTAGATCCTGATCAGTCTAGGTCTTAACAGGGCCTGCCATGGGTCTAAGATCATCTCTCGGGGCTAGTATTGCATCCATCCATGGAGCCATAGCAACAAAGAAGTGTCTTCACGCTGGTCGGTCTCACCGAGGCCGCGCCCCAAATCTAGTCTCCACGATCCTCCGCCGGAGAAGTAACCCCCAAAGAGTTGACACGTTGGGCATCCAAATGGAATAGAACACGAGCCATATTATCTTGCATTATCTGCTCTGAAGTGGCCTTAAGGTGTGCCCGTGCTGGACCCACATCATCTTTCGCGCCCGGTCTCGCACCACCTCAACCCTCGGCCTCCGGAGATGGAGATCTCTCACGCCGCCGACCTACCGCGGAAGCCCCCGCCGCGCTAAGACGCCCGCGGCCCCGTAGCTCAACCGCGTCCCCTAGCTGTCGCTCGTCCCTTGCACCTGGTCTCGGGCTATCGTAGCTCGAGTCGTCACCATATGTGAGGGAAGAGCTAAGAGTCAGATACCAATTCGATTGTTCCAGATACCAATTAGAATAAAGTAGCATGAAAGAAGGAAAGCAAGTGAAGTTTCGTAAATGTCCCATAGCCTCCCGTAGATAAGTATGGAGCTCATCGTACCGATCCACAAGACTCTACTAGACACGCTCTTATATTATAGATCGGATAACTTAGGGCTCTGATACCAACTTATCAAGACTCAATTTCACTAAGTCGCGGAGGTACCTACCTTTCCCAACTCAGTAAGTGAACCCTTATCCCAACAATTATGAAAACATGAATAAATAAATAAGCGGAAGAGATAGAATTACGTAAGTCTGACATATAAATAGATATATAATGCGAAAATACATCAAAACCACTTCCTTTGAGTTTTCCATGAATTGCACAGGTTGAGGAAAGTGTTTAACAGGGGATCTGGTTACAGGGAAATGTTGACCGCTGCAACAGTGGGTTTCTGCTATAACGAATTCACTATGGCGAATCAGGCTTCGCAACGGCGGGAAATTTTTTAACAACGTGAAGGTCTGCTGTAGCGGACTAAGTTCTGTTATGGAGAACCTGCTATGGCGGTGTGTATACCGCTGCGGTGAAAGGTCTAAGTCGCCGCTGGATGTTTTTTTGATGCCTAACCAAATTATACAACACAGGGAACTCATCGCATATACATGTCACATACACAAATAATACCCAGATCATCAATAGGAAGACACCGCGAGATACCAATTGGATTCGACCAGATACCAATTGTACTTGTCGAGATAGCGATTGGGATCATCCGGATACCAATTGGATTTAACTTGGAGACGAAACTGACTGATATAGCGAAATTGGGAAAAAAAGAAAGTATGTTTTCCTAGATGCCCCATAGCCTCTCGTGTACGGGTACAGATCTCATCGTACCATTCCACAAGACTCTACTAGACACTGGTCTTGTACTCGTAAGACTGGTAACCGAGGGCTCTGATATCAATTGTCACGACCCAAATTACGGATCGTGAGGGCACTAACCTTATCTCACCTAGCAGGCGAACCCTTACCAACCAATTCACTAATAAAATCATTCGACAACGTAACAACAGACAATAATTAACAGTAAGTATCAAACCTAAATGCCTTTCTTTAAAAATTTAGAAATTACAACTTCTTGGGACCTAGTCTAGACTTGTAAAAGAGCTTATACAACATGAATGGATGACCAAAAGAAATAAATAACACAGCTTCTGCCTGGAAGGAGATGCGCAAAAGCTGTAAGAAGATATCCGCCACTGTAATTAATGAAACCTTCAAGCAATAACCTGAAACACATCTACACCCCAAAAGGAATGTAGCAAGAGTAGTATCAATACACCATATTTACTGGTAAGCATCATAAGCCGACTAAGATTAGTTCACATAATATAATATAAAATCAATCAGAATAAACGCATAGGCTCAACCATAACACTTTATAAGTCCTACTCAAGGTGACAATTCTATCATGGGCTCACTCGAAATCCCTCTTCCACTATCATCTCAACGTAACAACAAAAGGTAAGGACTAGCAATAACAAACCAATTTTCAGCTCAATGGAGACTCCTAAACACCTCAACCTCAAGAATAGTTAATTCAGTTTTATGCCTCGTGTCAACTCATTCCTTTGGAAATCACTAAACCAGCTTGTTCTCTTACCTCCAACAATCTAACAGACTCATAACTTGATGGACAGATTCAACGACATAACAACACAAGATGGACATCAGCCATTAAGCACTTACTACATATGCAATAAGAATAAACATAAATAGTACGATGAATGGTAGTATCTCAACCGCATGTTCCACCCTTAACCATTCTGAGTGGGATCACTATAACATCACCTGCCTTTTTATCTATCAAGTGGGACAATGAATTTCACCTGAAAACAAGACGGCTCTATTATGGAGGGAAACCTCTGGGACAAATCCTGGCCCAATACAAGCAACTGGGTATGCAGCGCCACCCTTACTGGAAATATAAGTAAGTAAAATATAATGCAATGATATCTCTCAACTATGTACACACATTCTAAATAATATTATTTCCCCAATTATCTATGACCTGCAGGGACTCATGGTGTCCATGTACCACTCGCTCCCGAACCCATGGGGTAGAGCCCTTCTAGGC
>NW_026725093.1:0-14205 GCF_029784015.1 Lycium ferocissimum
TATCACTCGTTTCATAGTCATGTTGTGGCTTTGTTTTACTCTAGCGTCATCAACATATATCTGTGCCTACATACCATATACTCATTATCTTACATCTTATAGATTTATGATTATGAATCGTCTTATAAGCATATCCGGTTCCATCGTACTTAACATCACTATCATTCATTCTTGGGCGTATCGTGGCTTAACATAGTGCTACCATGTTTTATCATGTATGCATAAATTAGCCGCCGATATTTACCCTATAGGTGCGGTGTAATAATCAATATCGTTAGGTTACATCAATGACATCATTATTAGCTTCAGAGGCATCATATCATAGGCTATAGCATTTCTAGACTTTAGCTTACTATTATCATCATCGTATTCAACTCGTATCTCTTATCTCGTATAGCTATTCATGAGTGAGGATCATTACTTTCTTAGAGATAGGGACATTTATAGTAAACGAGGATTTTCATGCCATAGGACTCGTACCTCAGAAGAAAAGGATTTGCCTCACACACTTTTTGTGCTTTAGCAACTCTATTGTGGCTCGTCCTCCTTCAATGCTTGCGTCTTTCCTTTCAAGAGGTTCGTATCATCATTAGCTAATCAATTACAAGAACATACTTCTTAAGGCTATAGAAAATCGGGCATGTTTCCTTTGTTTATACTACTTTCCGCCATATTCCATATCAACCCTCAATCATTCATACCAACAATCATAATATCACTAGTAACAATCGTCATTCATTTGCTTTATTCGCATTTCATAATTTCATACCAATTCTCCATAATTATAGCTAAAAGTCCATCGTCTCATTCTTTCACATCCAATGCTTATTGCATGTTATAAATGTCATTTATAATGCATTCACACCACAACACAACAACAATCACAACTTGATTCAAACTATTTCTCAAAACGTCACTATTCATCATTCATGACCCATTTGGCTACACTCTTATATGTCCAAGCATTTTAACTCTTAAATACCTTA
The DNA here is from genome assembly GCF_029784015.1 of Lycium ferocissimum. Lineage (NCBI taxonomy): Eukaryota > Viridiplantae > Streptophyta > Magnoliopsida > Solanales > Solanaceae > Lycium > Lycium ferocissimum. The sequence continues at coordinate 987 of NW_026725093.1, forward strand.
AGCGACATATAAATATCATGAATCTTACCTTAGATGATGTAGGAACAAGCTTTGGTTGATAACACTCCACCTTGAGCAAAACCCTAGTTTTTCTCCATTTGCATTTCTTGAATTGGAAGACTTTTAATGGGTTTCCTTTACTTGATTCTCTTGATTTCTTGTTATTGATCCTTGATTTCTAGGGATTTCTCATGGAAGAAATGTTTGGAACTCTCTAGAGGTTTCTTGAAGCTCCTTGGAGAAAAATGAAGTGAAATGGGCTCAAGTCCCTTTTTAAAACTCCCAAAATTTGATCTTTAATGAATTATTGTCGGGATGAGCAAAGGGTCGTAAACCACGGTTCTTACGGACCGTATACTAGTTTACGGTCCGTCCTCCATGGCCATATTTAAGCATAAGGAAAACGAAAGTTTGATCAAGGACACGAGTTTACGACCGTTTACGTGTCCGTCCTCCGCTTTACGGGACGTATACCGGGTCGTATTTAACTACTGCCACGACCCAACCCCGCAGCCGTGACTAGTGCCCGAGTTGGGCACTCAAACACACTCATCGAATCCGAATACACACACGGCTTATGCCGATACGAATATCAAACGCTACTTCAAACACACATCTCAAACTCAAACACATATATATATACATATATCGAAAGCCGATAAGGCTATCCGTGGCGCACGGCCCAAAACATATAATATACAAACACACGTACGGGGTAGGCACACAACCCACATATACATCTACGTGCCTCTAAACAAACTAACAGAATCATATGACGGGACAGGGCCCCGCCGTACCCCTGAACACACACACACACGTATATGCAACGAACGAGTATGTACCAAAATGTAGGCCCCGAGATAAAAGGAGCACTCCAACACAGCAGGATAGGTCTCCTAAACTGGCGGATCGCCAAACTGGTCGTCTGTACCTGCGGGCATGAAACGCAGCCCCCCGAAGAAAGGGGGTCAGTACGAAATATGTACTGAGTATGCAAAGCAGAAAATACAGTAAATAACTGAGTCACACTCGAAACAGAAGTACCGAAAGTAAGTACATTTCCAAAATGCCAAATGTTTATTTTCAAATAGAAAGCATGCAAAAGGGCACAGAAAATATGGTCGCCCGCCTGTCGATGGCGCCATAACACAGCATAACACCAGAAGGTTTCAAATCTCCGTACAACCCCGAACGCAACACATCATCACAACACATCATAAGCCATATCACAGCATAACTCCATAAACGGAACCCGGCCCTATGGCGAGGTCTCGGGAACCGTAACACAGCATAACACCAGAATATATCATAGTGCGCACGACAGCAAAACCGGCCCGGGAACCGGCGAACGATGTACCAACAAACCGCACGAGCGGAGTCGTGAGTAACCATATGCATAAAATCATTATCATAGGTTCAAAAAGTAAGTAAAATGACCGTACTTGGGAGTCGGGAAAATCGTCATACCAAACTCTCTCAAACGTCATCAGGAAAGTACAAAGGAAGGTCGCGGGACCCACGGACGAGCGTCAACCCGAGCCGGGCCCGCCTATGGAAAACATACTCATCACACGTCATACAACCTCTCACGACGATATCGAGGCAATCCGAGCCCTTAGTCGAAAGTTATGAGCGTTCGTAGTTTCAACATCGTTTAAGAATAAAACTCTTTTGAAAACCAAGTTTTTATGCAACTTTAAAATCAATTTTTTCCAACAACATCAAAAACCAATATTTTCTCACATCAACATACGAGTACCAAAAGACAAACGCGAATCATAGACATGCTCGGATTATGAGAATGGAATTTCCTCGAGGCTAGTATCGTAGCCTATATTGAACTAAGACATGCCAAAAGAAAGAAAAGTTAAGCTTTACATACCTCGCTTGCACACAACGCTAATCCAATCAAACCTATATCTCGAGTTCTCCAAGATCTACATGACATTAATAAATACCAACGTCAACCAAGCATTTAGAAATTCATCTCCAGCTAACACATAATCCTACGGAAAATTGGGCAGCACTTCCTTTATGAATAGACCAACCCCAGAATTCAACTCGGCCAAATTCAACAACACAACAACACCAACAATCATTCCAATAATATCCATAATCAATTCAAACATATTTGAACACTAAAGATTCTTCTCCACACATTCCAACAACATTCCAATTATGCCTACACAACTACATACTTACAAACCAATATGTAATCAAACTAACGCATATTCAATTATCAATCCAAAACCATTCAAACAACATTCAAGAACTCTTTAAATAATTCATACAATATTTCCAACAACCCAACAAATACTCCAATCCACCCGAAATGGTCCCCAAACCCGAGAACCTCAACTCTAACACATTTCCCGGTTTCAAAGCATGATTTACTCCAACAATCCATGCTTTAACCATGTCATTTCCATAAACATAAAAATTACACTAAATACACAAAATCTTCCAAAACAGCCCACAACACTTACAATACCAATTCGAATCATTAAACTCCTATTTTCGACATAGAATCCACATACAACAACAACCAAAATTCCAAGAAAACTAATTCATTTCTTGACACATACAAAAGGCCATATTCGGCCAACACTACCATATATACATACTCCATGATTTCATTCATTTCAACATTCTACAATAACCAAACATACTACATAGAAGTCATGCACCACCTTTTAACATAACACACACATACACGACCAAGTTCCATACACACGACCTCAACTTCAAATACCAAATCTCCATGAATTTCATCCATAACAACATACAACAACACACATAAACCTTCCATAACTCATAAAACAAGATTAGAATTTACCTTTCTTCACAACTTCTTCAACTTGTCCAAAGTTGGCCAAGGATGAAAACGAGCAATCCAACGCTTGAAACAACACTCCACGTTATCAACACCCTTCAATTAGTAGATTTGCTTAGAGAAATAATTTTGTGAAGGCTTAATCTTGGTCTTGATTTCCTTGGGTTGGCCGAATGGTTGTTGGTTATTTTCTCCAAGTTTCTTGATCTTTCTTGTTCATGAAGATGATGATATAATGGCCCCTTAGTCATCTCTTTTTACATATAATGGCCAACCATGTGGCCATGGCCCACTCAAAGGTGGCCGGCCACATGGCCAAGTTTTACTCCCTCCATTTTTTCAATAATTGGCCAATTTTCAAATATTCCATCTTTGGTCCCGAATTTTTCTTAAATGTTCCATGTCCAATAAAATCACACACACTTAGGTCTTACGACAAAATCGAAGGTCATACGTCTCGACTTCACATCCCGAAATGGTCTTAACCCCAACTTATCGTAGTTAACCCGAATCGTCCCGTCGCTCAAAATACGGGATGTAACATCCTTCCCCCCTTTAGAACATTCGTCCTCGAATGTTCAACTAGTCTTATAAGGTCGTACAAGGACCTCGGGGAAGATTCCCGTTATTCATAAATACCTAATTATCAGCTTTCGGATCTTCTATTGCTCCTCGGCTTAGATTTCTCCTTTCAAACAACATTCATACAACAAACACACATACATAAGAATATTACAAAAAGGGCTTATATACGCTTAACCTCGGAACTCCGCGATGCTTTCGTATAATCGTGCCGCCTCATCGCACGATCCCATAATTTGGAGTAAACCGATTTCCAAACGTATATGCGGTTCGAAGGACCCGGCACTAACCCTGAGGGCTCCCGTTCCGCGATATCCTGGCACAAAACACATACCACGTTATTTATAAATACCTAATTATCGATTTTCGGATCCTTGTCGCCGTTATCAAACAACATTCATACAACAAACACACATACATAAGGGCGCATGGGCTATATAGAAGATGAACCGGCGAATTGACCGATTTGAGGGACCGCCGGGGGCTCCGCCGCGACCTCAACCACGCTCTGACGGGGCGGATCGACCCTCTTGCGGCTCGCCGAAGAGGATGATGAATCGACCCAGGTCGCGCCGCACGCCGGCCCAATCCCTCAGATGGCCCCCGACGGCCACAATTAAAACAAGCGCCGCTGGCGCGGAAACACTCCCCCGGGTGAGACCTCCACGGTGGGGGCACGGAGGTCCGGGTGGTCTCCCGGCGGAACCTCCGCTGCACCGAGGACCTAAGGCCCTAGAACTCGGTCCCGCCCGGGACGGTCCTATGTCATCAAATCTCTTATTAACGACTTTGGTATCCCGCATCTGGCGGCGGAAAATATCCACCGGATACGGGGGCCCGCCGCGGAAATCTCTGAATACCCCGCCCGATCGGCCCCTTCTTGGGCGGCCTCCTATCACGATCTCTACTGGACTGTTCAGCTCGATGCCGGTCTTCCATTCCCTGGGCGTGCGCCTGCAACCGGGCGATGTCCATGTCGGTCTGCGCCGCCATTGTCATGCAGCTGTCAATCAAGTAGCTGTCCAACCCTATCACATATCGATGGATTCGGTCGGCCATATCCGCCACTATAGCAGGTGCATACCGGGCCGCAGAATCAAATTCCAAGTTATACTCACGAACGCTCCGACCCTCTCGTCGTATGCGAAATCTATCAACCCTCGCCCTCCGCAACTCGAGGCGAAAGTGACCCGAGAAAGGCGGCGTAAACTCGTCCCACGTCTTTTGGGAGCACCTCACCCCTGGATAGCTCCCAGGACTCATACCAATTAAGTGCAATATCTCGCAACCTGTGCGAGGCTAACTCAACTGACTCGGTCTCGGAAGCCACGACCGGTCCCAACGCAGCGTCTCGTCCCCCCGAATGAAATCATGGGGGTCCTCGTCGGGCTTAGGCCGAAAAACTCGGGGGGCACACGTCAAGAAATCGCGAACTCTCGGGCTATCACGCCGTCATCATCCTCACCCCTTGGCCGCGTCCACGGCTCGACCGAAAAAATAAAGTCGTCGATGGCTGTCGCCTCCCTCGACGTATCCTCGGCCCCGGCGGGCCCCGGGGGCGGAGCGTCGAGGGACTACTCCGGCCTCCCGGGTGGTGGAGGGGCTGGGTCCCTCGGCGAATGTAAAACGATGCGGCGTAGTCCGAGCACGAGCCCGTGTAACTCTCGGCGCCCTACTAGTCCTCATCACAATTTCGCCTTGCCCGCCCGGGCGGCGTGGTTGCCTTCTTCGGAGGCATCTCTCGAAAGACATATAACAATTGATCGGAAAAGAGTCATCCTACTAGCACACCGTTCTATCGCACGATCTAAGATTTCAAGGAAAAGTAACACCCTAGATGTCCTGTAGCCTCTTGCGTTTATAGATGTGGTGCACAACACACCGATAAACAAGACTCTACGAGACACGGCCCGTAGACATTAGAGAGACAAACCGCTCTGATACCACTTTTGTCACGACCCAACCCCGTAGGCCGTGACTAGTGCCCGAGTTGGGCACTCAAACACACTCATCGAACCCGAATCACACACAGCTGGCTTATGCCGATACAAATGTCAAACGCTACTTCAAACACATCTCAAACTCAAACATATATATATATACATATATCGAAAGCCGGTAAGGCTGTCCGATGGCGCACTGGCCCAAAACATATAATATACAAACACACACCGTACGGGGGCAGGCACACAACCCACATATACATCTACGGGCCTCTAAACGGACTAACGAGAATCATATGACGGGACGGGGCCCCGCCGTACTCGAACACACACACACACACATATGCAACGAACAAGTATGTACCAAAATGTAGGCTCCCGAGATAAAAGGAGCACTCCAACACGGCAGATAGGTCTCTAAGGCGGCGGATCGCCAAAGCGGTCGTCCGTACCGCGGGCATGAAACGCACCCCCCGAAGAAAGGGGGTCGATACGACGAAATATGTACCGAGTATGCAAAGCGAGAAAATACGATAAATAACCGAGTCACACTCGAAACGAAGTACCGAAAGTAAGTACATTTCCAAAATGCCAAATGTTTATTTTTAAAATAGAAAGCAAAAAAGGGCACGTAAAATATGGTCGCCGCCCTGTCGATGGCGCCATAACACGGCATAACACCGAAGGTTTCAAATCTCCGTACAACCCGAACGCAACACATCATCACAACCATCATAAGCCATATCACAAAGATAACTCCATAAACGGAACCGGCCCTATGGCGAGGTCTCGGAACCGTAACACAAAGCATAACACCGAATATATCATAGTGCGCACGACAAGAAAAACGGCCGGGGAGCCGGCGAACGATGTACCAACAAACCGCACGAGCGAGTCGTGAGTAACCATATGCATAAAATCGTTATCATAGGTTCAAAAAGTAAGTAAAATGACCGTACTTGGGAGTCGGGAAAATCGTCATACCAAACTCTCTCAAACGTCATCGTAAAAGGTACAAAGGAAGGTCGCGGGACCCACGGACGAGTGTCACCCGAGCCGGGCCCGCCTATGGAAAAACATACTCATCACACGTCATACAACCTCCCACGACGATATCGAGGCAATCCGAGCCCTTAGTCGAAAGTTATGAGCGTTCGTAGTTTCAACATCGTTTAAGAATAAAACTCTTTTGAAAACCAAGTTTTTATGCAACTTTAAAATCAATTTTTTTCCAACAACATCAAAAACCAATATTTTCTCACATCAACATACGAGTACCAAAAGACAAACGCGAATCATAGACATGCTCGGATTATGAGAATGGAATTTCCTCGAGGCTAGTATCGTAGCCTATATTGAACTAAGACATGCCAAAAGAAAGAAAAGTTAAGCTTTACATACCTCGCTTGCACACAACGCTAATCCAATCAAACCTATATCTCGAGTTCTCCAAGATCTACATGACATTAATAAATACCAACGTCAACCAAGCATTTAGAAATTCATCTCGGCTAACACATAATCCTACGGAAAATTGGGCAAAAGCACTTCCTTTATAAATAGACCAACCCCGAGAATTCAACTCGGCCAAATTCAACAACACAACAACACCAACAATCATTCCAATAATATCCATAATCAATTCAAACATATTTGAACACTAAAGATTCTTCTCCACACATTCCAACAACATTCCAATTATGCCTACCACAACTACATACTTACAAACCAATATGTAATCAAACTAATGCATATTCAATTATCAATCCAAAACCATTCAAACAACATTCAAGAACTCTTTAAATAATTCATACAATATTTCCAACAACCCAACAAATACTCCAATCCACCCGAAATGGTCCCCAAACCCGAGAACCTCAACTCTAACACATTTCTCGGTTTCAAATCATGATTTACTCCAACAATCCATGCTTTAATCATGTCATTTCCATAAACATAAAAATTACACTAAATACACAAAATCTTCCAAAACAGCCCACAACACTTACAATACCAATTCGAATCATTAAACTCTTATTTCCAACATAGAATCTACATAACAACAACAACCAAAACTCTAAGAAAGATTGATTCATTTCTTGGCACACACAAAAGGCCTTATTCGGCCAACATAACAATATATACACTTCATGATTTTTATTCATTTCAACACACCACAATAACCAAACACACTACATAGAAGTCATGCACCACTTTTAACAACACACACCCATGCACGGCCAATTTCCATACTCACGGCCTCAACTTCAATCACCAAATTTCCATGAATTTCATCCATATGAACACACAACAACACACATAAACCTTCCATAACTCATAAAACAAGGTTAGAATTTACCTTTCTTCACAACCCTTCAATTTGTCCAAAGTTGGCCAAGGATGAAAACGAACGATCCAACGCTTGAAACAACCACTCCACGTTATCAACACCCTTCAATTAGTAGGTTTGCTTAGAAGAAATAATTTTGGAAGGCTTAATCTTGGTCTTGATTGGATTTCCTTGGGTTGGCCGAATGGTTGTTGGTTATTTTCTCCAAGTTTCTTGATTTTTCTTGTCTCATGAAGATGATGATATAATCCCTTAAGTCATCTCTTTTTACATATAATGGCCAACCATGTGGCCATGGCCCACTCAAAGGTGGCCGGCCACATGGCCTATGATTTCACTCCCTCTCATTTTTTCAATAATTGCCATTTTCAAATATTCCATCTTTGGTCCCGAATTTTTCTTAAATGTTCCATGTCCATAAAATCATACACACTTAGGTCTTACAACACAATCGAAGGTCAAACGTCTCGACTTCGCGTCCCGGAATGGTCTTAACCCTAACTTTTCGTAGTTAACCCGAATCGTCCCGTCGTTCAAAATACGGGATGTAACAATTTCAACACTTAACAGAAACTTGAGATTTTTGGCTGCTTGGAGGTCGATCGCACTATACGGTCCGTAAATCACTTTACAGCCCGTCTAGTGCCATATACGACCACTGGGCTGCAATTTCACAACTTTATTATTTCCACAAAATTCATGATTGGCATTCCCGACTTATCAACACATCATAAATCTCAAGCTCTTCATCGTTCTACTCGTCACTCGGTGACGGGAAGATTCAAGGTGTCACAACTGGGCCCACTCTCGGCAGGGTCCCATCATCCCCCCCTTCTGGGGTCGAGGTGCGACGTGCGCGGGAGGCGCGGTGGAGCCGCCCCGGTGCTACCCGCGGATTGCTCCAAATCCCTCCGACATCGCGCGGCGTAGCGCAACTAGCCGTCGGAGAGCGACCATCTGCAGCTCAAACCGAGCACCCAGCCCTAGTAGCTATCCCCCCGGCAGGCCGGGTCTCGGCACCGTAGACTTGCCTTTGCGAGCGACCGCCGTGCCTTATCGGAGGCATCGGCGGAATCATATCATTTCGTCGAAGAGTCGTCCCGATAACACGGCTCTGTCCACGATCTAAGATCGGCTAAAAGACAACATCCTAAATGTCTCGTAGCTCTCCGTTTATCGATGTGGTGCACAACACACCGATAAACAAGACTTACGAGGACACCCGGTACGTAGACATTCCGAGGACGAATCGCTCGATACCACTCGTCACGACCCAACCCCCGCAGTCGCGACTAGCGCTCTCAATCCCAGGCACCCGAACACACATATTCAACTTAATCACATCGAATGATCTACGTATACAAATATCACATATAGTGTCAAACTATTGCAAACACAAAACACGAGATATATCGAGCTAGGTAAGGCCGTATTTCAAACTTATATTATTTCAAAAAAAAAAATTCGGCGGAGTTTTCTTTGTTTTCGACTATCCAAAATAACCCCGCATGCTAGAAAATACCAACAAAGGCCACACAAGACCAACGCCGTATCGACATTTATATATATACGCAAGCCGACAAGGTCGCTATAATACCGTAATCGCTCTAAAACATATATCATACAAGTCTAACCGAACGCATCGGGCACAACCCACACGTATATATCCACACTTAAAATGTAAAGAGTAATCATATGACGGACGTGGCCCCGCCGTACCCCCCGAACAAACAACATGTACATCGGTGCGTATACAAAAATACGGAGCTCATTCTTAATAAGAGGAGCACTCCAACAAGATAAAGGTGTCTGGGCTATGGGTCACCAAATGGTGCGTCCGTACCTGGCATGAAACGAAATGCCCCCGAAGAAAGCACAAGACGGAATATGTATCAGTATGCAAAGCGTAAATATACAATAATCAAATCCGGGTCATAATCGAAACGGAAGTATTTAAAGTAAGTACATATCCAAAAATACCAAAATGTCTACCCATTTATCATGTTATTATTTTATTTTTTTTCAAGAATAACAAAGTATGTATAGGACTCAAAAGATCACACCATATACCGCGTCAAAATCCGGCGGCACTATCATATCACATAACATACGCGGCTTTCAAATACCCGGCAATATCACAGAACATACCGCGGCCAAATACCCGCCGACAAATATCACATAGCATACCGCGGCCAAATACCTCATGGCTTATATCACATAACATACCGCGGCCAAATACCCGCCTTCGGTAATATCACGTACATGCATACAAATCATTATTACAAACCCAATAGAATAACCAAAGCGTACTATTATTTCCAACCCAAGGAAATAGTCAATCAAATTTCTCTGAATGTCACTCGAAAACATATCAAACCTAACTTGTAAATCATAATCCCGTATCAAAATCACATGCATATGAGCAAATAAATAATTAAGTTACCTTCCAAAATCCGATGACCAAATATATTTACTAACATCGGAAAGTGCGAAACAAGTTTCGTATTTATCGGAATTAGTATACAAAAGTTACAACCTTCTGAAATCGTTCTTATGTGTCAAAATGTATTATCAAACTCAATAAAGTAGTTAAAATAATTATTTTATAGTAATCGGAGCGATGGTCAAAAGTTCTCTTTCAAAATCTCGCAAATATACCAAACAGAGCGACATAGGGAGATCTCGGAATGCGTGAGCCCCACCTTGGTCAAATTGAGGCGGCGTAGCCCAAACTATGGTCGTTAGGCCTTACGAGGTCATATAAAAAGGATTCTAGGCCCTCCAATATCATTTGGGCGAACTACGAATGTTTGAACAAATGTTTCAACAAAACAGACATACTTAATTCAATTCTACTAAATGAGAAAGGGGCCAAACGGAGCTCGGATTCGAGGTAGTAGTCGTCCCCAAAGCTCGTATCTTAGCCTAACATACCTAGGACATGCCAAGAGAAGGAAAGAGCAAGCTTCACATACCTTATTCGCTTCTTAGGCTTGTCTAAATTCAACTCCCGTTTCCTCCAAATCTGCCAATTGGTCACAATTACCAAATGTCATTTGTAAGCCTTAAGAATACAAGTTGGAAGTAATGCTTGTCTGCGTAAATTTCAATGACAAAGATTTCCCATAATTACAACATCCCCGAGAATTCAACTCGGCCAAATCAACAACAACAACACCAACGATGAACCCAACAACATCAATAACCAATTCAAGACGCATTCTATCATTAATAACGCTTTTCTACATAAGTTGACATCATTCACCACATTCAAGCTAGTCGCTTACATTCAACCCAACATTATCATTTATACATTCAAATACTAATCCGAACTCATTCCAACAACATTCAAGAGCATTCTAAGCAAATCATACAATATTTCCAACAATCCAACCATGGCTCCAATCCACCCGAAATCAGCCCCCAAACCCGAGAACCTCACTTTAACACATTCCTCATTTTCAAATCATGATTTGCATCCACAACTCACATTCTAACAATGCCATTCTCATCAATATACAAATTACATTAAATGCACAATAACCTTCAAATCAGTCCATACATTTACAACATCAATTTGAGTCATTAAACATTCATTCTCATCATGAAATTCATAACGACAACAACTAAAACGTTAAGCGACATTAATCCGTTCTTTGTCATATAACATGACCCATTTTCGGCCAACACACCAACATGCACATATTGATAATTCTCACTCATTTCTTCACACTACAACAATTAACATACTACATAGGACTTAATTCATCACTTAAACACAACACAACACACACACACACCTCATACGGCCATACACACACCACCTTCACTCCAACATGCCATATTTCATGATTTTCATCCATTTTAACATACTACAACATACATACAACCTTATAACACATAAAGCATGATCAAATCTTACCTTTTCTTCAACTCCACACTTTGCCTAGTTTGCGATCTACACAACGGATGGTTGGATGACCCGAACAACGCTCTCCACGCTACTTAGGGACCTCAACTTAGTGGGTTTGCATCAAAGAAATAATTTTTGAATGATATTTAAATTGAACTTGAAATTTCCAAGAGTTGGCCGAGAGCCTCTCTTTGGCTTCAACTTCTTGTTCTTTTTTTTCTAAGTGTTGGAATGAATAAGATGACTTAGAAGTCATCTTTTAAGCCCCTTGGTGAATTATACAAGTGTCCTTGGCTCACACCATGTGTTGGAGCAATTAAAATTGGACACAAAAATGGGTGGGACCAATTAAATCCCACACGGCTACAAGACCATATATTGCATGATTTTTAACTTTCCAATACTACAATTTTGGTCCCAAATTTTTCTAATTGTTCCATACCAACAAATTCATGAACAACTTATGTCTCAAAATAAAATCGAAGGTCAAAAGTCTCGACTTTGTATCCCTAATGGTTTTGTCCCCAATTTATCACAATTAATCCAGATTGTCCCAATGTACAAAAATGCGGGATATAACAGTCATGTCAATAGTAAGGATAGGATTTAACTAAGTTGTGAGTACGGCTGACCTTGAGAAATAAGTTAGCTGCTGAATTTACGGTAATAGTAATTAGGAGGTCGATATCGATATGGTAAAAAGAATTTGGAAAGGGCTTGCGATAGACTATCAAGAGTGATTTAGAAAAAGGCTGGAAAAATCTTGATAGAGTGTTATATTAAGGTACCGATTGAATTGATAAGGTGGATAAATTATGACGAGTTTATAGTTAAAAGAAGTAATAGTATGATTAAGACAAGAGTACAAAGGAAAAAAGAATTATGGATGGATATGAATGTATTAGGATAAAACAATATGAGATATTGAGGATAAGATTGACTGTGAGGGTAAAAACGTTAAGTACGCTTACTCCAACGAGTGTAATCAACCCATAGTAAGAATCGTGAATAAGGTTAAGAAGTGTTACACTATAGGATCGAATATGAATGTGTGATATAACGTGAATATAATGAGGATTGTTATGAAAATAAGAAGCTTGAGCGAGGAAGTCGACTAAAAGATATGACGTGATCTATGTGACTAGTATATAAAGGCAAGCGTGAAACGGAAAATGAACTACGGGGGAACGAATAAGAAAGACTTATCAAGTTCGAGTAGGGAAAGTTTAGAATAAAGGTTATATGATAATGGAAAGGATAGCGAGCAATAGAAAAGAGAGAGTAATTGAAAGAAGGAAATAAGAAGAAAGCGAGATAATGTTTCGTAGAATAGGTCGCACATGTGTAGCCGAGGACACGAGTACTATAAGTGACTCGAATCAGAAAGACCAAGTTATAGAAAGATGAGAAACGAGGTAGAATGAGTGTCGGAAAATGACGGTATAATAAGAACAAAATCGTGATGAACGAAATACATTTTGAAAATGAGAAAGTGGTTACGCAGTAATGATGTTTTCTCCATGACGTGCAGGTGCAAGATAAGAATCCTCGTGTACGTAATAAAGATAAACATAGACGGGGGAAAAAGATAAGGGATT